>NC_046188.1:18311666-18615000 GCF_011004875.1 Balearica regulorum gibbericeps | reverse complement strand
TAACATACGTATATATAAAAATAAATCTAAAAAGTTATTACCTACATGTTTATCATGAAGATTAAAAGAACCCAACTCTTTGCAGAGAGCAAGACACTAGAGAATTTCTAATAGCCAAAAGGACAAGACAAAGAAAGAGCTGATCCAGGACTATGGACAGCAAAAAACCCAAACAAACTTACTTAAAAATATACTAACCTGAATTCACCTGTGTGATTTATTTGACCCACATGGAAACAATATTAAAACTTTCAAACAAACAAAACAGTTCAATGTGGCCACGGCTTCCTTGGCTAGTAGTGACTGCCATGAGATGACAAAAAAGGGACACAATCAACAGTACAACCTGAGGGGGCAAATGAGCACTGAAAGACAGCTCTTATGAAATAGGAACAGCCACTCTTGCTTACAATGATGCACATAAGTAGACAGTGAAGTAGAAGGCAATAGAATACACCAATGTTAGAACGCAATTAAACAGATGGGCCCCAAAACATGCGTAGTCTTCTGGGGACCATGGGTGAATTGCCTGCAATCCCTCATTGTTCAGGAACGCTGTACAGCCCTGCGTGCACTGTGTTTAAAAAAGGAAGATCTCTTTGTTCCTGTGAGCAAATTACCTTTTTACTAAGTTGTTGATTTTCCTTTTCCAGTTCCACAAACTTTAGGCTGCTCTCTCTGGAGGTCAAGGAGGCATCTCTCAGCTCTTGGATTGTGTTCTGCAAGCTCTGATTATCCTTCTCTAGCTTCAGTATGCGACTCGAAGCACATTCATTCAACTCAAACACAAAGGACTTTCTGGCTGTTGAAACGTGAGAATCAGAAGATGGCACTAACCAATTCACAAACCCTTCCTAGGTCCTTAAGATTCACTTGTATGAAGATAATTGCAGTCAAATCCTTATCATTTCAGCTTGACTGCTAAGTAAACACTTTGTTAAAAACAGAACCCATTTTCACAGATAACAATTAAGACCTTTAATTGAAAAGATAACCATCTTAAAAGTTACTTACTTTCCTAACTCTTCTTAAAAGTTGCTTTAGCCATGTTAGCAGAGTGTTTAATGTTAGTAGCAAAATATACTTTGATGCCCTCACATACTTCCATCAGAGGAAATAAATTGAGGCAGAAAGTAAACCACTTCAAACTGTTTGCTAAAACAGCAAGATGGTGCACTTCCAAAAGCTAGTGAAAACTTAGGTATTCGATCATATTTAGTCATGGGAAAAAAGCATTCAGTTATTTTACAAAACAAACCTATTCTTCCAGACAGCTTTACTGAAAACTGAACATCTGCTTACTCTAATGTATTCCTTTGTCTTCAAGTTAAACTGTTCCTGGTACACAAAGGCAAACATGCAAGTCTTAGAAGAATCAGGTGAGTAATCAATAAAAGCTGAACTGCACAAAATAGCTTATATTTCCCAAGTTCCATTTAGCATTGTTATTTAGGCTGGTATTCTAGACAGAATGAATGTTAGACACAGCAACCAATGCTAAAACCTGACCAGTGAAGGAAGTATTAGTTATGTTTGTGATAGTTATGGAAATCAAATCAACCATTCAGAAAAAAAAAATCAGCCAGTTATTTTAACTGCACACATTTTTCAGTATCTAGTAAAAATAAATGACTTCAGCATACACTACTTCCCGGGACTTAAAGTCCAGCTAATTGTCTGTACTAATTGTACTAAAGAATACGAAAGATCAGACTCCTCCCAGTTATTCAGTCAGAAATACCCAGCGTTTGGTGTGACCTTTCTGCTGTGTCATTTACAAAACTGTCTTTTTTTTCTTCTTTTTTTTAATTTGTATCATTTTACTTAATCACTCTCTCAGCGACAAACACAATAAAAGGAAAACATTTTAATGCTTTCAAAAGAAAGTGAAAGAAACTAGAATGAATAGTTTTTCAGAACTTCTGAAAAACTAAGTTCAATGTCAAGTGCCTGAATGAAGTTCTCCAAATTTGGATTCAACCTCTGTTCCCATTTTAGTCAATCAACCTGTCTACTCTGAAAGAGACCACAACCACCACAGCAGCTACCCCAGCTGGTACTCACTATCTGCAAGATCTGTGCTTTTAGACAGTTGTTCTAGCTCCCAGCCTAGGTGTGCAGACTCATTCATGCTCTGTTTCTGTGCAATCTCCAAGACCATGTTCTCCTCCAGCAGCTCTTCAATTCTCTTCTTGTCTGTGTCCCGGTCCTGTGCAAGACATGCACGAAAATGCACATTCAGTTTATCTGTAAGATTGTTCTGTCAGTTGAACTGCTACAAGCACAACACACATTGAAGGCAGAAGAATCTCCTTAAACACTTTGTGCTTTTATATTTAAATACACGTACAGCATTAAACGTTTGCTGTGGGCCACCACACGTGCCACAGAACACGGTGCAGAGACACCCAGATGGCCCTGTTTAGAGTCAGCTCAGGTCCATGACACACTTGAAGGGAGGGTCACTGGAGTGAGAACATAGTGGGTGATGACAGGGCCAGTACAAGCCAGGGCTAGTAAGGCAGGCTGGATTCAAGCTGTCTCCAGAACTAAGCTCTTCAAAAACATGTAGCATCATGCACTGACACACTGGAGACTCTGCAGATATAACCTTGAATTCTACTGAGCTTCCACAATTTGTCATGTCAAATTTAGATCCAGTCATATGGATCAGCAAGTAACACCTCCCTCAATTTGGGTTTTAAAATATCCAGAAAACAGATCTGGAGAATGAATCTACTGTTGTCTCTTGTGACTGTTTTGGCCATTTGCATTTGTGGGAACTGAAGTGGTGCTTCAGAGGGTCACAAATTTTCAGAAAGCATTACCCAAAAATTCATCAAGTCACCCAGAAAAGCATCATTCAAAATCACCAGCCACTTTGGGACACCTGGAGCGTGACATGACCCTCATAATGCCCTGAATCAGAATCAGTCATTAAACATAACTCCACACAGCACCCTGGACATCTTTGTTTCCAACAGATTCTGTTGGAAACCCTATACAGTTAAACCCACAAGAATTCAAAACACAGTGGGATAAGAGGAGGGCTGTAAGTAAAATACAAGAGACAAAAGAGTATTTACTTCCAGTGGGATTATAAAATCCAGTGCTGCTTTTTGTTTGTATACAATCTGCCACTTCTTACATTTCCTTGTCTATGAAGCAATAAGCAATGTCTCTGATTTACACAGAAATAAATTTTGGAATTCTGTGTCTTTTCTTCTACAGCAGTAATGGATTCTTAAAATCACTGTAATGGGTGGGGGTTAAGATCATTCACTACAGTAATTTCATTTCCCATATCTGAGATATTTCTACCTAATTCAGCAGTCTCACACAAAGTAGCATGGGCAATATTTACACTGTTAACATTATAGTATTTCAAGAATTCATGTACACAAAGTTCAAACTAAAGACCTCTTTAAAAGCACTGTTGATTTATTAGCATGTCTCCACTGGTTTCTGTGACATGAATCTGTGACAGCATAAAAACAGAAGTTCAAAAAATTAGCATAATGAAAAAGAGAGGACATACCAGCTCTACATCATGAAGTTTGGATTTCAACTGCAAATTTTCCTTCTCTAATTCATGCAGTTTATCACCACGAGCTCTTGCCATTGTTAGCTGTTCTTCTAGCATGGCCTTTGTTTCAATTAATATAATGTTGTCCTCTCTTAACTCCTAGGGAGAAAAAGTACTAATGTTAATCTCTTTACATAAACTGACTTTTCAAAGACTAGGTGACTTTCATAAACTGAAACACATAGTTTTGTGTTGTGCAAAACACAAGAAAGAAATTTGACATGTTTCTCTGTTTCATAAAAAAGTTTTTACCTGATATTTTAATAGCAGATGATACTACATTTAATTATCTGTGAGTCATTAATGCAAGTAAGTCTAATATTTCTTATTGTTTTCGCCTGAATTTTGAAAGTTTAATGGAGTTCCTTTTGCTTTGTATGAGGCTAGATCAAGAGGTGCACCAAAGAGAGTCAAGACACAGAAGAGAAATTGTTCAATTCCAATTCCACTGTTATAATACCCTTTCCTGAGCCAACTCACTGCAGTCCCCAGTTTCAAAATAGATTATTTACTATCAGGGGATGTTATAGTGTATTCAAAACACATTGGGGAGCACCATCTTCAATATATACTATGTCCACATCCCTCTTTTCAGTACACTTACACATCTATCCAGAGGGACCTTGACAGGCTGGAGAGGTGGGCCCATGCGAACCGCATGAAAATCAACAAGGCCAAGTGCAAGGTCCTGCATGTGGGTCGGCGCATTCCCAAGCACGACTACAGGCTGGGCGAGGAATGGATTGAAAGCAGCCCCAGGGAGAAGGACTTGGGGGTACTGATTGATGAGAAGCTCAACACGAGCCAGCAGTGTGTGCTTGCAGCCCAGAAAGCCAACCGTGTCCTGGGCTGCATCAAAAGAGGCGTGACCAGCAGGTCGAGGGAGGTGATCCTGCCCCTCTACTCCGCTCTTGTGAGACCCCACCTGGAGTACTGCCTCCAGCTCTGGGGGCCCCCAGTACAAGAAAGACATGGAGCTGTTGGAGCGAGTCCAGAGGAGGGCCACGAAGCTGATCAGAGGGATGGAGCACCTCTCCTATGAGGACAGGCTGAGAGAGCTGGGGTTGTTCAGCCTGGAGAAAAGGCGGCTCTGGGGAGATCTAATTGTGGCTTACCAGTACCTGAAGGGGGCCTAGAGGAAAGCTGGTGAGGGACTGTTTATCAGGGAGTGTAGTGACAGGACAAGGGGTAATGGGTTTAAGCTGAAGGAGGGTGGATTTAGATTAGATATTAGAAAGAAATTCTTTACTGTGAGAGTGGTGAGGCACTGGAACAGGTTGCCCAGAGAAGCTGTGGATGCCCCCTCCCTGGAAGTGTTCAAGGCCAGGTTGGATGAGGCTTTGGGCAACGTGGTCTAGTGGAGGGTGTCCCTGCCCATAGCAGGGGGGTTGGAACTAGATCTCTGAGGTCCCTTCCAAATCAAACCATTCTATGATTCTATAAATGGCTGTTTAATAAAGTTTCTCATCCTCTCTCATGAACAGAATTTTAATTCACTTAAACAAAAGAAGTTGTTTTATATTGATCACTTAACACCCCCCCCACCCTTCCCCAATAAACACATGAGCATTAACTGCACAAGCCCTGTTGCTTATTCATTACAGCTTTTGCATCCATTTGTACTGAGTAAAAGTTTAACTTGTTATTCTGCTGTAGCCACAGGATTAGAAACAAGTCAATTACACTGCACTCTGAACACCCCTTGCAAAGCAACAAATGAAGCTCTGTGCATTCAAGTATCTTATATCCAGAAACATGAAATGTCCAAAGCATAAAATCTGGCCATATATTCTTGGTCATGTTTTAAAACACATTTATTAAATTATGTCTTATTTCAAGTTTTAATACCTCACTGCTAGCTCTTACTCTTGTTGATCCTAAGGTAAGTCTTGAGTCAGAGACAGAATTTTCTATGGCAGGAACATACCAGCATTTAAAAGATTAAATGGATACAGGAAGGATTTTTGCCCAGAAGAGTTACAATGGGGCAAGAAGCCAATTACTTGATTCTCTAAAAAAATTTCTTTTGTCTTTCTTTGCTTTCCTCCCTCCTCTCCCCATCCCTTCCCCTGCTCCAATGCAATATGCAAAACCTGCACACAGGCAGAATGAAATGCTGATGGCTTGACAAGTTTATTCCTGGACAACTGTCCTCAAAATGTGAAGTCTCTGCTGACATCAGTGCTCATGTCTGCTCTCTCAGACCACAAACATCCAAACCAAGTAGATTCCTGAAAGATCACCAGGCATGAGCAAATCACTTTCACTGCTTAATCAGCAACTACCTTCTCATTTCGGGAGCAGAATCAGCCTTAAGAAGCCTTATATGGTTCAGTTATTTAAAAATACAAAAAGGGAAAAAAAAAAAGAAGATTGTGAAGCACAAGTTAAGAGTGTCTGATGACAGCCACTCCCCTTGTCTTTTGATACTACAGGGGCCATGTTTTAATAGCCTTATATAGCAAGTAATCTTAGTTGTTTGCTGCATCTTGACTGTAGATGGCGTAATATGGAAAGTCTACCTTATGCAGTACCATATTGCCCTTGATCTCTCAGTGGGTCAGCTACCAACTTGCAAAATATGAGAGGAAATATCTCCCAACTACAGTAGCATTAAAAGGACAATATGTTAGTGCTTGTGAAGTGGTTCAACTCCCGCAATTAAAATGTCTGAGTCTGCAAGTAACTAAAATAATAATAATAATGAAATACTAACGTTATAGAACCAGCGTTTTGGGCCAAGTCTGATTTAACAGAGTCACTTAGGGTGGACAAACTAAAACAGCTGACACTGAACAGATGACAGACCAGAGAAAGTACATGACACAATGTGCTGGGTGTCATGAAAGCTGCGAGAATACCTGTAATGAAACAGCAACATGACAAGAGTTTACTTTGCTACATCATGACCTTAGGTGGTGCGTAAGGTGGTGCCCGACCTCAAAAACATGGCCTGAGAACTATTCCCAAAACTGCCTACTAAGCAGGAACTAGTTACTTTAGTGTCTCATGAAGAGACAAGCTATGTGCCAAGTACGTACACACACCTAGGCTCTGGTACAAACCACACAGCACTGGGAGCTGCAATACACAGAAGACCGAAGCACTTTCCATTGAGTGCCCGGGGCGGGGGGGCAGACATGTCAGTTCAAAGGAGTTCTGATGAAATCTTAAATTAATAACCTGGTGGAAATGCCTGCTATGGCAAGGTCAACATTGCTCACTGGTATACCCATGATCTGAGGTTGTCTTAATATTGAAAAAGCTCATATAATTTAAATAATTGTAGAGTTACATCTCAAGGCCTGGAAGGTAAAAATGTCCTAACCAAAACATGTCAGCACCAAAATCTCCCAGAAGTCACTAGGATAAAATAGTTGACATAAAAACGTGTCTGGCTACAAATCACACTTGTTAGATGATCAGCAGGTGGTGGTCACGGGGTGGTGGTGCTTCCACTGGAATTAAGGTGTTAATTAAAGGAAAAATACAAACCCATCAACATTATTCTGTAACTATGAGTTTATTTTAAAATCAACAACAAAAATAGTTAGCTGTGGATTTATTTTTAAATACTCTGAATTTACTAGGCAAGGGATTGAAAACCTCTTTGTTTTAGATCACTTAGATCGCGATGGTTTAATATCTAACATATATAATTCTGCTTTTGTAACTTCTAAAATAAATTACATATTTTGGTTTGATGCTGTATCACTGTGCCTTGAAACAGCTTTAAGAATGCACATTGTGTACTCATATGGTTACAATTAACTCTGGGGGTAAGCGGTTGCACAATCAGGGTGTGTTGCTACTGCAAAACATTTTCAGAAACTAAAGTAGCAATCGGATTGTTTAAATATGAAACTAGAGAATTTGTACACAATCCAGACCTAATTATTAAACAGAGTTCAAACCCCTGCAGTTCAGAAGCTGCCCCTATTGCACCATGACACAGTTAACATCTTGTGACAATCAAACATTGCCTTGGACAGCTATATGAAAACATACAAGAGATGCTTTTGCTTTTTTCAACATTCACAGAAATTCCTCCTGTCATGCCACACAGAAACGCAACTGCAGTGAGAAGGAGAAAGAATGGGCAAGGCAGACTCCCTGGCCATCAAAAATAATCTGATCTCCTGGAGCAGCACCAGGTTCAATGAAGAGGAATGCTGGAGAGAAGCACCTCCTTGGAGGAAGCCCTACATTAAGCCTGCTCCTCCACATTCACAGTTTTGAGCTCATTAAGCCACCTCAGCAGGAAGGTCTCCAGAGCATATTCATCTCCACGTTCCTCGAACAACGGTCAAATTAAAACGTCATTTCTGAACAACTTTGTCAAGACATACAGAGAAGGAAAACAACACACATGCCTAAACGCCTCACGTTCACATAAAGACTTGCTCCTTTTGCACCCCTTCTGAAATAGCTCCTTAAAGCTCTTCCTGCCGCCACTGCTGATTCGTATTATGTGCTTTCAGAAACTACTTGTAAGCTTGCTTGCAACTCCTAAAGTTTGTCACATTACCATACACAGAGTACATTCCATGTTTTTTGCTCAACTACCAAATGTGTATGTGAACTACAAGAATGAAAAGATTTTTAAGTGCTCATTTAATAGCTTTCTGCATTGATGCACAAAGGTAAACCCACTTTTTCTTCTCACCGATTTGGCACTGCTTATTAACAACCCTGTCAAGATCCTATGAGCCTTAAGGTATCACATTATCATAGAAAAGTGGCTTATGCTGTACTTTATGCACCTACATTTGCATTGCTGTGCCTCTGTAAGATTTGTTCAGGTCTTAAGACTTAGAGCTTAGGAAGCCATCTGCGGAAGCCATCTGCAACCAGTAAATGCCATGAGATGAATCAGCACTAATGTCTAGTGGTAAAAACTTCTACCATGTTAAATCTCTGCATAAATCTTACAACTTGGAATTGTAAGCTGAACAGCTTTTGAGGGAGTGGGAGGAATCTGAGCAGACACTGAACTGACCTGAGCCATTAACCCTTCTTTTGGAGGGGGCAGAGGACTTGAGAAAGACAAGACAGAAAACTGAGGGACCATGGAAAGTTGCCTTTGTACTACTCCACGACCATAAAAAAAAAAAGACAGAATAGTCCCCTGTGGAATCAGTGTGACACCAGTGGAGTTTGCCCGACAGTGCCACTGCTCACTGTCAGTCCACGGCTGTGCCAAGACTCGATCAATAATGGAAGAGGGAGTGGTGAGAATGTGAAACACTCTGGCTATTCTAGACCAGAGAGCAGCCTGCAGACAGCTGTGCAATCCTGTTGCATATTAGAAGAGCTCAGCCCGTAGGGCAGCAACTTTTGCTAGAGGCCATGCTGTGGCCCAGAATAAGAAAAGTGCCATTTTGATGGGAAATATTCTTTGTCCCACTACTGTATTTCAGGGAGGTGTTCTTGGAGAGCCAGCACTCATCTCTACATTCGTCAAAAACTGACAGGGTGGAAGAGGGAGGGAGAAAAGTTGGGAACAAATCTGAAACTGAAGTGGAGGTCTCTCTACCAAATATGTTAAGATGAGCATGCAGACAGCAAAGCGGGAAACTGCTGGCTCCAGGACAAGCAAGGAGGCTGAGAACTCAAGAATAGAAATAGCTACTCCCTTAGATGAAGACAAGACTAAAAAACTCTCCTAGGTCCAGCTAAATTATCTGAGCAGCAGGTAGAAGCTAAGTGACTCCAGTACACAGCCAGAAGGGAAATGCCAGGATGCCACACTGATAGCTAGCGTGCCAGGTTAATGCACAACTGATGTGCCAGCTTCAGGGAGGAAAACAGAGGCAGAGCTTCATACTTCCTAATGTAAACTGGGAATTACCAAGAGGGAAGACAAGCTTTTGTAGTCTATTACTGCATTTAATAACCATCCATTTTAGAGAACCTATTTGTAAGAAGCAGCAGCTAGCTGGCCCCCTAGAATCAGAGTCATTTAGGTTGGAAAAGACCTATAAGATCATCAAGTCCAACCATTAGGTTGCGGGGGCAGGGGGGAGGTCACCTACTAAGAAGAGTTTATAGAGCAGAAATAAGGTCTGTGTTCTCAGCCAAAGGCCTGGCAAACATGAGTTTCAACATCACTATTTTACCTCAGATCTGGAATTTTATCTAGTTATAGTGAGGTTATCAATTACCAAACCTCCATGTATTCAGCAAGTCTGGATATTTATTTGACTTTGGCTGAAGTGCTGTGGATTACTGAGAGTTAAGGTGAGAATGGCTCAAAGAACTGAAAGGACAGAAAAAAAGAGCAGTCTGATCTAAATTTAAGGTCAGCCATGCTGTGAGCAGTGAGTTTGTCTAGATGATCTCCAAGGTCCTTTCCAACTTAATTAATAATTCCAGCATGAGCATAGCTGCGGGTGACTAAGCTGAGTAACTGGCATTACTACTGGAAGAAAGCTATACATTTTCATTCACATACCCTAAACCTAGTCAGGGCACTAAAGGAGATCCAAGTTTTCCCTCCTTTCTATTACAAGCAACAGTTGCAAAAAGAGGTGGCTAGAATTTATCATCTGAGGTCATGCTTAAAAATGCCCAGCCATTTTAACAACAGTTGCATCTGCTACAAACCCCTAAGGAAAAACACCTAGACATTCATTTAGCTAATAAATACATGACATTTTAAATGTTGGTCAAAAGGAACAACTCCGGAACATAGGCATTTTACCTAAGAGTAAATTTTCCAGGCTAAACTAAAGGTCTGGATTCTCTAGAAGTATCCAGAAAAGGTCTGTCCTGTTTAGCCACATAATGCTGAATTAAGCAGAGTTTATTAAAACTAATGGGTATTTATTTTTTGTGTGTACCGAGTCCTTCTTGCCACTGAAAGAAGTTTTAACGTTGCTAAGTCAATAACTATGACATACATTATGAAATTTCCACTTGCTCTGATGTTTTGCTACAGTCGGCTCAATGACAAATGGCAAGTGAACCAGTAAAACAACACAAGCCAAACATTAAGGATTACTCAGCAAATCTTCCTCCCAATTTTCACTTGCCTCCATGCGAGCTTTGTAAAAATCCACATCATGAAGTTTCTCTTTGCACCGAACAAGCTCCATCTCAAGTCTCTCCACACGGTTTGCCCTCTCTCTCAGAGAGTCGAGCTCATCTCTGTATGCTCTGGCAGAGCGAGCATCTGAAGCCAGGTGGATATTCTGTGAGAAGTGAGGAATAAACAGAGAAAAATCTTAAATACTTTAAAGCATGTTCTTTAAACTTTATTTATTTATTTACTTACTTATTTAAAGCATAGGCAAATAGCATTCCCCTGGTTCAGGAGTAAGAGAATTCTCCTACTAGATTGAGGTTCTTCAGCCTTTTGGGACTGACATTTCTAATGTCTGATGCTGCATAAGCCTCAGGCATTACTAGGCTATTTGCAAGCTGAACAGATATGACTGCTCTCACCAGTTAAGTGGAAAGCGTAGCATTGCTATGCCATAGCCATAATCATCAAACAGCTTGCTGGAGTAACTTGATTTCTTCATTAAAAAATAGGCATAGTAGTATTTTTAGCCTTACAGTGAAAGAGGGTTGTGTTTTTTTAAATAGGGAAGACTGTCACAGTAAAACAAGCCCATCTTACCTCTTGTTTTATTTTTTGCAGCTCTAGGGTGAGCTGCTCAACTTCATGTTTAGAATCTACAAGCTGCTCAGACTTCTCTTCCCTGAAAACGATTAGAAAAAAATCTTAGCAATTTTTTTTTCCCCTGAAACAATATGGATTATATGGACACTGCTGGGAATCTGGAAAGGGAGATAGAGATCTCCTAGCATATTCTGAATGTAAAGCCTCTTTGGCATGATACCTTCACGTAAGAGGTTTTTTCTCATGATACCATACACAATATCATGGATCTGAGTTTGCAGATCTATTTTTATACTAAGTACGTCTGCTTAAATCTCACTGGTGCTACTACCATCATAAGTAGCTTCGCTGGCCTCTGACCTTCGCACTAATAATTAAAGAGTGCAGCTAGCAGTTGGCATTTTGAAGAGGGGAAGAGAGAGATGAGACACAAAAAGAAAAATGGAAGTAGCCATCACTCTGTGTTTAAAGACCAGTTAAGAAACAAGAAAGATGGAACACCCATACTAGCTTCCTACTGCTATGAATAACAAATACGAAAGATGTGATTCTGAGAGTTCTCATGGAGGTCAGCGTACTGAAGCCGACAGGCACCTGCATTTTCAGGATGTGCAAGACTTAATATACAAGTCTCCCTAGAAGCACAAATCACTGGTGACTCACAGCTCCTGCCGGATTCTTCTTAATTTAGCCTTTGTGTCTGCCAGCTCAACTGCAAGGTGCTGCTTGTCTTCATTAGAAAGAGGGTTGGCTGGGTTTGGTGAAGAAGCTGGACTTGGTGCTTTCAGAGGACTTGGTGGTTGCTGAGACTGCAGATAATCTCTCTCTTGAGTGAGATCTACAATGACCTGGAAATACAGAAAAGTATGTAGTGTCAAGAGATAAATAGTGTAATTATACACTGTTTTTCAAGTGTCTAAAAATTATTTATAAATATAGAAAATTATTAGCCTGGTATTATACAGAATTCGAGTGATAGCCAGGACAGAAGGTTACACAAAGGAGGAAAGCAATCTCCACTGTGCTCAGACCACTAAAACATTCCCTTTCCAACGCTCAAAATAAGCAGTTTATTTTCCTTGGAGAATTCATAAAAACCTGTTACAACTAACAGTTCTAACTAACACTACCACAGTCAAAAGCATGACAGAAAATTAACAGGTTAAAGAAGGGGAGAAGCCTCCTCCAGAGATCTGAAGGGAAAGGAACGGATGAGTTAGCAACAGATAGGGCTGTCTTCACACAGAAAAAGGCTGGAGAAGAGACTGAAACCCATGATGGTAGATATCAATGGAGAGACAGGCAAGCGATCACTCAAATATGAATGAGCAGACACGTAGAGACAAAAAATCTCATGACAAAGTCACAACTCCAAATACTCCACTCCTCCTTACCAATCATTTCACCACACCTTAGTGTTTATATAATAGAATCAATGGAAAAGTCAAAATCTTTCTAGAGATTTTCAGAGGTGTAGTAGAAAGGTGCAGAAGAAATAGAAACCCAGTGCACAAACAAGACACAACAGAAGGAATAGAGCCTGTATCTGCTACTTCACATGAGCTCTGTATGTGAGAGATAAGTCATCGTACTTCTGTGCATTCATCTCTCTCATCAATGAGCCTCTTGAGGTGGAAAACCATATTCCTGGAGAGAGACTCTAATTCTTCCGGGGCCATATCTGGGAGTTCCAGCCACTGCAAGTCAAAGACATTCTCCTGGTTCTGAGTCACCTAGGAACAGGAACAACAACAAAAAAAAGTCTTGCCACTGGTTGATCTATAAATTTGTTTGCCATGTATGCTGCGTCCTCCCGGTTCTTCTACTGATCAATTAAAAAAAATATATCATATTTCACCAAAACCAGCTTACAAATAACAAACATGACTACCTTAGCTGTAACACTACCCAGCCATTTCTGGTATTTAGATTTTTTTATAATTATTAAGGCTGATTTTTTAAGAGTGATTAGACACATATTATGATCAATAGCACTTGTGCTTGCATAGTAGAAGTATGCAGTTGTCTTACTGCAAGCACGGAGGTGGTCACCACAGGGATTTGAAGGGACTGATCCCACACTGAACAGTTAGGCTGGTGTCTCACTGAGAAGCCCTCCTTTCAATGAATTTGCAATTTGCAGCTGATACAGCTGGGAGGAACTGCCTTTAGCAGAAGTGTCTCTGGTTGCTGCCAGCAGTGTACCTTTCAACTGCTATCTTACCCAAACTGATTTCCTCTGAATCATTTAGCAGAAATGTCAGGCAAGTGTCTCAAGCTCAGTTAAAGACTGTTCCTGCTTTAGCCATAAGTGCTTAGTTCATCACAATTTTATGTGGTTTTTTTTTTTTTTAAGCAGAACTGTTTTTACATGTTAAGAAAAATGTTCCTGTCTCAGACTTGCACTATTTGTTCCTCAAATCTGAGCGTATCAGGCTTTCTACACCAGCATACACACTGGCACCCGGGTGCAGGTAGTGCCTGCTCCCGGCAAGGCGCACCCAGCAGGGGCCATTTCCACATGGCTCTGCTTTGGGTCTCCAAAGCAAGCTGGCTCCTAACACCTACCTGTATCCATCCTTCTACAGAAACCTCAGAAGTTCAAGAATACTCATCATTAGATCAAACTTCTCTTTAAAAACAGAGCGTATGTCCAGTTTCAGCTGCAGACTACGCTCTTCAAGACCATCTGATTAAGTGCCTACACCATTGGTGCAAGGGGCACTGCAGCTCCTAAGCCGTACGTACCTTTTGAAAATATTACACGTGCATCCTTACAACAATTCCTTCTACATAGCCTATACCTGGCAAGCAAGGCACTTACCACTGCATCTCCTTAAAAGACCACTGAGCCAAGTTCCCAGCGGCTATATCTTTCATCTTATGATTTGATTACAGTAACATATTAATTTTTTTTTTGTGAAGCTTATTATGAAATTCCAAGCATTAGTATTTCATAGCGGGGGAAAAACCCCAAAAAACCAAAACAAAAAACCCCCGTTAAGTCAAGGAAAAGAGAGGTAAAAAGTTAAAATAGACAATACTGAGAGTCTCACCTCCTGAATGTGTGACACAATGGCAGCTTGTGTTTCAATATCCAGTTGTTTTATTCTTTCGATAAACTCTTCTTTTCTTTCACACTGTTAAAAGAAAACACACTCTGAAACAGTGCTACATGTTCTAAAACTTACTGCACCATTTTTTGTTTAAATAAAAAAAAAATCCCCACATTACTAGCGACAATGTTCAAGATCTAAACTTTGTCACACTAGAAAGTATAACACTTCACTGCTCCATATGGAGCAAGAACCAAATTATGCATTAAGTTCTTTAACAGTCAGTACAATTAAGGCTAAGTTAAATGGCTGGTTTTGCTCTTTAAAAACAAGCTCAACACGCAATGAGATCAAGAGATGGGGCAACAGCCGGAGGAAATCATCACAGCTTCATTAATGGAGCTGCACAAACGTAAAGCTACATTTACATTGCATCATTTAACCTGTCTGCTTTGCTGTTTGCATTTTGCTTTGTTTTGGCAATGAAAAGAGATGCATCACTTCAGATACTATTCACATCAATGAAAATGTTGCTTGTTGGACTAAATCAACGTGTGCTTTAGATAAAAAATGAGATTGGAAAACATTTTGGATATAAATGAGTGATGTTTCAGACAAACAGATTTTAGTAAATCTTTTACTTAAGACTTTAAAAGAGCCAGATGTCTGCTATCTGTGATTATACACTAACAACATCGTTGCCTTCTTGTAACAACTCCGCATTGTTGAGAAGTTAAGCATTACTTAAAGTTGTTTTTAACTCATTTACAGTGTCCTTTTGGGGCCTGGTTCTGAGTCTTAACCATTCCTTTCACTGGGAAGAACCTCAGACCCGTAAACGGGGACTGAGGATGCACAGCAGCTTGCCACATCAGATCTTCAGTCTTCATGCTGCAACGCAACACCGCCATAGTTCAGAGCAGCCATATGTAGACAGCTTCACCCTGACATAATTGACTTGACATAGCTGAGCAGGGTAAGTGTCCTAAGGCATGACAAAAACACTAGACAGACCTACAAACAAGGTCAATTATAAGCAAAGGCTAGCCTGCAATGAGTCTATTGTTTACCACCACAGAGGTTTGGTGGGCAGAACACTGATTGCTTTATCTGGTAACTGTCCTGCATTTCTGGAGAGTTTCCCATATACATTGCCTGTCTATTTTAACAAATGCCACAAAAATCCCCACATGAATATACAAAGTATCTATTAATTTAAGATTTTCTACATGTAATATTGAATCAAAAGATTCTGCAAATAAAATCAGGATTCATTAAGCAAATATTTAGACTGTTAGCTTATCTATTTGTTTGGCATTAATATGCACACTTCCAGTCTGTATTTTAAAATGGCAAGAAAATAAACCAACAACAATCTTCATATCAAGAACACTGTTTAAAGCTTATCTCTTTCTACTTTGTTATCACAGTGGACTACTTAGTTGCAAGAGTACATATCCTATGGCTGATTAAGCATTGGCAACAAACTGAGGGTACTGCTATCACAAAGTGTGCTTCCTTTCCCCTGCATTTCTTTCATTCATCTACTCGATCTTCTCACAATTTCAGCTCACAAGCTGTCTTCAGCTGGAGATTTGTTCTTACAGCACTCATCTTTGGATGGATTTTCTCAGTCCAGAAAAAAAACCAAAAACCAGATTCACCAAAAAAAACCCCACAAAAACCCATCTTATTTTTCAAGTCTTTAATGAATGTTCACCTGCACAGCACATCCCAGAACCAACAACAGCAGCTTCTTAATTTCATCCATACTTTTACCTAGAGAGGAAAGAAGAGAATCAGTACATATGTACAACAAATTAAGTACTTGCAAGTGATTGTCTCCAAAATATCCACCTGAAAAGAGAAATAAGATCTTTGAAAAAGTGCCTGAAAAATACATATGCACCCATTACAACATTACCACACTTTCCATGTAACAATACAGTTCTTGTAAATTAAAGTCCCAAATACAGCAAGACTTTTTCCTCAATGTGCTATCCTCACCTACATTTTCTGAGGCTTTTCTGATCAACACGGGGGGGAGGAGTACTTAAAACAGTTCAACTCATATGCCCAATGCTTTTGCATTGTTTTGTGATTAACAAGGGTGCAAAAGCACCCACCAAATCACCACCTCTCTCCCCTCTTCCAAAGCAAACCCACCCTGGGTAGCAGCAAAGGAAGGTTACTCTCAGAGAAAGAACTTGTCCTAAATTCCCCATCTGTAAAATAGTTGCCACTCAAGACTCCCCAAAGCTGAATGCCATTCTGTACACACAAATTCTCTCCAAGAGATGTTTTGGCAAATAAATTCTGCCTCTATTCTGCATCAAAGCCTGTTCACACTTTGAAGCGCAAACCCCATGTGCTAAGAGGGATAAAAACTGAATGATGTAGAAGGGAGAATATGCAGCTAACCATATGCTCGGGGAGTGGGGGGGGGGGGGGGGGGGGACGGGGACGGGACACAAGGCACACGCAGGTTGTTACTGCAGGGAATCCTGCTGTGACCAACAGCCCTGCCTGCCACCTCCTAAGGTTAGGAGAGAGAAAGCTGCACAAGGGGAACCGGTGTGGCTTTGAGCCAGCTCCAGGTCTTGTCTGAACCAAATTAATAGAGAGATTTTTGGATGGTAAAGAAAATTCATACATCAAAGATAGACAAAGAGAGATGGAAGGCAAAGAGCTTCAAAGAGGAAATAAAAAAATCATTATAGAGTGAGGTTCAGGAAAAGCCTGTCCTCATCCACACTGAGGGAAGGAGAGAAACAGGCCACATATAGTTTTCTCTCATCCCTATAGATCTGCATGCTTCCTGGTACAGAGTGTACAATTGATAGATAAACACTTTCATTTTATACCCTGCTTTACTTGGGTGTTCAATTGCACTAAATAGATAATAATTTCTGAGTGCAACCCTGTTCCTCTGCCAACACCATGCCCTTGTAAAGCTGCGCTGGCAGAAAGTTAAGAGGCATATGCAGGACCCAAGGCTGGGGAACTGGAGTTAAACTGATTCATCAATTAAGCTGCTGCAGCCCTGCAGATACACAAAGACACACTGACCTAAATTACCACGAGGTTACTTCCATTCTCAGAACCTTGCAAGCCAGCGTGGCCACGTGCAGGCAGCTTAGGAAATAACTTGTTTCCTGATTTCCTGATTTTTAGAGCACACAAATGCTCTTCAACGTACCTTACTTGTTAAACAGTTTTTCAACAACTTTTAGGAATGTTGATCTTTAAAATGTTTCAAGAATGCCCTACAGAAATTATTAGTATACTGTACAAATCAACAGTAGAATTCTCAATATCCAAGTCCCACATTATTAATCATTAAGATTTGGAAGCAGGAATTCTCTTCAGCAGAGACAGACGTATTTAAAACGTGCTAGTTCACACTTCACCCTGCAAATACAATATTATTCATTTCCCTGCAGAATATTTTAAAACTGTTTTTGAAAGATGTACAATCTTTCCTACTCTTCTCCCCCTATCTGGCAGCACACATGGCTTGGTCTTTTCTGAAAAATTACAATTTAACATGCAAATAACATTTCCGTTTGTGAAAGTCAGATTGTTCTGTATGATTCTGAATAACACAACCTTAAATGTAGACAGCGCCACAACAAAAGCCCTCAGCAACAACAAAAAAAGATCTGTTACTTCATGAACAGTTCCTTTGAGGGCACTACTAGCCCAAGCAGATACTTAGTTTGGTCAGAAGACATTTTTTCATGAAACTGAGTTCTCACAGGAGTTTCAGCACTGAGTTTCATTCTGCATCAGCTTCAGAACAGATCCAGACCAGGGATTAAACACAGAACACATCTGTGGGACACGAGAGCAAGCTGCTAAGTTATAGAGAGCAAGCGACTCAAGTGTGTGTGTCTCCTTCTCCAAAACTCACTCAGGGCAGAACATTTCCATAAGAGACTGAAGGACTAGGCAGCAGGCTGCTTGCTCTGGGTCACACCAGACAAGTGCTCTAACCCTTGTGTGCTCTGGGCACCTCCATCTGTTGTTGACCATAAATTCCAATCCGTGCACCATGGCATCACAGCTATCCTCAGGGTGTGCCTAGTGGCTTGAAATCACTCATTTTAAAAAACATAAGGGTTACTTTCCAACAGTGAGAGTATCTCTACCATCCTAGAGACACACAAGCTACTTAACCCATACAAACCACACTCTACTCCTCTGTACCAGAGGGCTTTGCTATTCACTCCATGAGGTAACAGATGGGCATCGGTGATGCTGCATGACCCTGTGAGGTAAAAGACCTTCAGCTATTACTGCAGAGTAACTTAGCAAGGTCAGCTCTGTTCTCCCACCAGGGACTGACCTTGCCTGGAAATACCACTTTGAGACCTTGTTCCTACTCAGGCCCTCCCTTCAGGAAGGGAAGCTGAGGCAGACACGGCAAGCCCCTTTGGCAGGGAAGGCCAAGCCAGAGTTTATAGAAAGGAGTGAAAAATTAAAAGACTTGAGGTAATAATGAAATTATTAGTTTGCTACTGTTTTCAAGCTAACATTTGGCAGACTGCTCTCCCAGGAAACTTAGCTGTCAGGATTTTTCCAAGATTTCTTTTTTAATAAGTTATTTTATGCTTGCAGACATGCTATGCACATGTAATGAAAATGAGACTGCACACCCACTAGAAACACTTCTAAGGTTGAAAGGTCTACTTAGCAGATCTACTCTGCCAGCCAGACAAGTGTTTCAGAAGATCATGTGTGACTGTTTTAAAGAGTTACACTTCTCTCAATTCCTTGGGCTTTCATTCAGAAGCCATTTCCCATGGGGTGGAGACAGTTTGTTGGCATTAAGACACTCCAAGATCACTCATACTCAAGCTAGATTTGAGTAACATTTTAAAGCCTTGTAGAATAACATTATTTATAGGATATATTTAGAAGAAATAGGGTATGAGTATGAAAAAAACCACCTCTCTACTAATCTGAAGTGCTTTAGAGAGTTCTCAATTAAACCTCAGAATGAGCCAGGAAGGGATTAATTACCCCTCTCCCCTTTCATCTCACCCACAGGAGAGCTGAGATACCACACACTTAAGTGGAGTGCCCAAGGTTACTGTGTGAATCGGAAGCACATTAGGATTATTACGCAGCGCAGCAGCTAAGTTCTACACTCAGGACAGTGCATTTATGCTGTAATGCATGTTGAACAAAAGCAAATGATCTTTATCCCCAATTCAACCATGCCTCCTGAACAGTGAATGGTTCTACTGTGTTTTTCAAAGGTTTGATTTGTGCTGATTTAGTAAGGTTGTACAGCTCCTTGTGCACTGCATGAGCAGGAATGTGTGGGCTTCCCTATACTGGCTCACTGGGATGACACAAGTCCTTCCCAGACAGCAGGGAGAAAGTCTGCTGGGTCTACCCAGGCTTATTAGCTGACTTTACCAAGACAGAGTCCTCCTATGACCTAGGATGCAAATGCTTAGGTCTGGGGCAGCTCATGGCAGACAGGTACCTGCCAGCTGAAACGAATGGACAGGATTCAAACTAGCACTTAAACAGAAAGGTGCTAATTAAAAAAAACAAACCAACAACAACAAGAAAAAACCCTACACCAACCCAACCCAGAAACGTCTTTTCTTTTACACCTTTTTGAAAATTCCAGGGCAGCTGCTCTCAGGCCTCACATTTGTGCCTGCAAGGGAGCCAGCCACCTGGGGGATTTGCAGAAAGACCATCTGCTCCCAACCATGAGAAATGGCCAGCGGGTTTTCTGGAAAATAAAGGGAGGGAAAGCCAGAGCACCACCTGTGCATCCTGGGAGCCTCCCTGTGCCAGAGCCAGGAGACTCCTCTGCTCTCACAAGGGACGGAGGGTGGGAAACAGATGGCAGGACTCAGGGAGAAGGCGGGCAGAGGGATTAGGACACAGAACAACAAAAAAGGAGGATCAAGGTACAGAGAGAACACAGACAATGAAAAAAAATGAGAGAGGGGTAGGAAAGATGTCAGAGAAAACAGAAATGAGAGAGCCCAAGCACGTGAAGTCTTGAGCTTGTGATGCTTCTTTCTGCATATTTCTACTCTGATGTTCCTCCAGCGGAGGAGAGGGAGCACCAGCATGTGTAGCGCTGCACACGGCAGCCGGTGGATGTGTGCAGGACGTGGCAAGGGGTGAAACACAAGTGCTGTTTTTCCCAACTGTAGCAACATCCTGAGAGATAAGAGCTTGAATGCTAAATTTACACTATTGAGGCAGTGTTTCGTTATTAACTTTATATTTTATGAACCTTTGTGCCTCTGGAGGCCTGTGAAACAAAATGAGGAAGGAAATCAGACATGAAAAAATACCCTAGTGAGAGCAGACATCTTTTATGATTTTAGTGCAGAACAGTTTCTATAGACACTTATTAGCAGGGACTTTGGGCTCTCTCATTCACAAACTTAACATGTAATTTGAAAAGGGGATGTAAATAGCAAAGTTTGCTGGAGACACAGAAATGAGCCTCCTTCAGGCAAAACCAATCTCATTTCAATTCTTGGTCTGAAAAACAGGTTTAAACGCCCACCCCAATAAACTATGACTCTTTCAAAGGATTAATTGCCATCAGTTTCCAAGTACATTCACTAGTTGTGTTAAACTAAGCATGTGTAGAAACTAAGAAATCAAACAGCACCTCTAAATAGAGGTTCAGGACCATTACTATACACTGATATTCCTTGTGTGGACACATGAATGAGCGGCCTAAGACATGCTAAAATCAGAGGTAATTATTGCAGTGGTGTGTATAGATTATAAATATGCTGGTGATTCTCATACTGAGCACAGAGGGATTTGTAGTGCAGTAATGAATTGAAAAAGCTGTTCAGCAAGAAAAAACACAGAAGACAACAAAAACAGAGAGGAAGTTTAATAGTAGTAGCTGGCTACTGTACAGTGCAGTGAAGAGGATAAATCCTGTAACGTCAGCTGCATCCTTCTGCAAGTCAGATTCCTGGGAAAATTTTCTAAATCCTTTAATTAAACTTTAAAGTTTCTTTTCAACTCCCTATATTCCAGAACAGTCAAAGTCTTCATCTTCTTACAAATATTTTTGCAACTTTTATGCCCATGGCCAAATGAACCGTAGTAGGCTAAATTGCCATGGCGTGGAACAAAATGATTTAGAGGACATGAAAGCAAGCAAAGCTCCTGAACTCTGCAGACATGTACCTTCTCCTATGCAAAAGCCTAACTGCTACTGCATTTTTAGTGGTGGCAGCTCTGTTTTTCCAATAGTCTCATGTTCAAAGCAGAGCTGCAGAAGCCCTCAATAGTCCCAACTGTTGAGAGCCAAATGGGAGCCAAATAGCACAAACAGCATTCTCAACTTCAGAGTGGTTCAGATTATAATTTAATACATGTAACACCACTTTTGGCTGTGTTTTAAAAGGAAAAAGTAAGATTTGCAGATAGCATGGGTGAACGAACAGCTCTGAAAAACCTGCATAGCAAAATATCACATGGGCTTGTTACAAGGAATAAGTCACTGAAATTGTTACAGTGAATCATACTGAATGATCTCACAGCACTCTGGTCTTGGACCTATGGAGTCAGTACAGTCATTAGGAGCCTTCCCAGCTCAAACAATACAAAGCAACACTGAATTTGTTCCAGGAATGTGATCATGGGATCGATTTTTCTTCCTCTTGTCAAGAGGGGCCTTTCATTCAGGTAACTTACCTACAGGATGCGGAAGGCAAAACTGGGATTTCATTGCTGCCTCTCAGATCCACCCCAGCCCTGCAGACTGCCTGCACCTCAGCCTCCAGCTCCTCATGCTCCCCACATCGCCCAGCGCTGTCTCCACAGATGTTCCCTCCAGGACTCTCCTCCTTTCCCCCTCAGTCTCTGTCCTGGACTGAATCACTGACACAGAAAAAGAGGTTCCTCGTCTACCATTCTTGAAGCTTCCCTCAAATAACCATCTCCATCATCTCTTCTCTCCATACTGCTGTCAACCCCAGCCTCCTCACTTCTCCGCTTTTCCTGGGGCTTCTCTGTATTCATGCCAGAAGCACCGCTTCCCATGCTGATGGCTGCTTTGTCCTCACATCTCTATTCAATCTGCAGCCCTCCTTTAGCTCTCTCACTGACAGAAAATCTCTCATTTCACTTGTTTTTCCCCTCTCAAGTGCCCCTGCCTTCTCACTCGTCTCTGCAAGACACTCAGTAACAAAGACATTGACAGTCACCTGGTCATCACTCACACACATTGCTCACCACAGCCTATTACTTCATCCAGCTTTTTGTATTGGTTTTACTAACTTCTGCTCAGCCTTCTCCTCCCTGTTCCCTCTTTAAGAGCTTCCCAGGTTCCTTTTCCCTTCTCAGCCAGGTTCCTTGTCCTGATAGAAGTTCTAGTTCTCCACTTCTCTGTTTCCTCAGTACATCTTACCAGTGATCACCTACCTAAGGGTAAGATTAAGACAAGCTTCTCTTGAAATCCTATCCCTCAGACACTCTCCTCCTTGAACACATTATTTGGAGCAAGTATATCTCAAACCTTTCTTTGTTCACCACCTTCCTCTGTAGTGTCTAAGCTGAGACTGGTTCTCAAAATCATTACATAATATGGCTAAACAAGAACTTCATACTTTTTATACACGCATATCCCATCAATTTCAGACATTCAGAAGTCACATTTTTGCATTCTTTATCCTCTTCTCACGTTCTGAATAATGCCAATGATAAGTCAACAATGGATAAAATAAATTTTAAAAGACCACAAAAAAACCCTTACAAAAGCAAAAACCAAACCACCACATTTTAAAAGATCTCAGAAAATGAAGCAAACTTTCTGGTTGTAATTAAAGGAGGTGAAAGATAGGAACACATGATTACCAGTATCTTCCCTGCAAGAGACACATCAGGTACTGTCCTCATAGAAAGATCTATGGTGCTGACAAAAACCAGCAGGTCAATGGTGGGAAATTATAGCCAAATACAGGACAGCTTTCAAATGTGCAGCTTCCCCAGGAACCAACATTGTGGTTACTGCATTATGAATCTCCTGCCAGCTGTCGCTCAGGAATAGCCATGACAAGAAACCAGCCAGCCTTTTCCATTGATGCTTAGCCAGCAGAGATACTGCCTCGTTGGCCCAGACATCTCTATTCACTAGCACTCTTGACATTAGCAGCCCAGGCTCTGCCCATTGCCTATATAACTGAAAAAAAGCAATAGCTCTTGTATTTTTTGTTTTCTTCTTTACCCATAACAGTAGCCTGTATAGGAGACTTAGGACTGGCACTGATTGCTGAAGAAGTGGATGCCTTACCCTCAGCTTGACTTTACTGCAGAAGTGCCCAGGCTATGAGTTTCAGTGATCCAACAGCTCTAAATTAATATTCTTTTCTGATATAAACCCTTTTTTGTACACGCGCACACTACTGCTGCTAAGAGCAGCAAAATAAAACCTTCTGCCAAGGTTTCTGCCATTTGTTTGTTCTGGAGATGCTGATTACCATGTCATTCCCCATCACTGCTGACACGGTTCATCCAGTTTTCCTTCTTTGGTAAAAACAAATACACCATGCTCGGCACTGGCACGGGGCTAAGGCAGTAAACCCAGTAAAAACCACAGCAACAAAACCTTTCATTTCAGAAATGTGGTTCTAAGGAGAAGTCAACTTCATTTTCAGGCTAAACAGCTTTCATTTTGTATCACCAAAGACAATGGACTCTGGACATGAGCTCACTGGCTTTCAGGTAACTTTTGATGTGATACCTCAGGTGACAGATGTCCTTGCCTAGACAACACAGCCAGACAGATGTTTTCCTCACTGTTTCCAATTTGTCACATACGTATTTTTCCTTCCATCCTCACATATTTTTCTTCCCACACGTCATTTGCAACAGTTCCTTCAAACTTTAGAGCAATTCTGCAAGACTCTTCTGGTATGTACACATTGCCACAACTGAACCAATTATGCAGGCACACAGGACAGAAAACCTGGAGGACAAACAATCCTCCTATAGCAGAATGTATCCTGGGTCACTTGCAGCAAGGAGTGAAGAGACATGACTTTTAAGCAAACAGTTGCTGCTCTGGCAAGAACTAACTCACTATCACATGTATATGACATGCAAACACAGATACATCAGATTATATTTGTATGTACAGGTATGTAAATATAAGTTACATATTAGATACGTTAAACTGTGAGTCTCAGAGGTACTCAAATATTTGTAGTTTGGCTACAAATACATATAGTTTAAAAGCATGTTTGTAATTTAGGAAAATAAAACAAATACAGATTTTATTTAGCATTTCAGAGGAGGGAGATGAAGAATCCAACAAACTACTCACCAGAAAGAGGATCTTTGCCAATCATTAAAACATTTGGTAAATTCATTACAATCAGCTGCTGGAGGACCTCCTAAACAAAAGAGGACAACAGGCAAAGTTCAGTGCGAAGGAATCCCAATCAATCACATCACAAAAAATACAGAGCTCCATCGATTACAAAGCTTTTAACGTACTGGCAGGTCAGAGGTCACAAGAGGAAGCCCCACATGAGAGAAATCACTATCTGAAGATAGCATCAGGTTGCTCAGCTAACATGCACTAATCGCCTCTTAACAATGGCTAACAGCAAACTTAAAGGGTCCCATGGCACTAATCAGGATAAATGCATGGCCATGCCAGGCACATCCATCAGTCATGCCTTTATCCCAGGCATGACCTGTACTCATTTGATGTTCCACATACAGCTGCTGTCATGTTCCAGGGTGTACAAATGCAGTGGGTTCATCAAAGGTACCTAAGCCGTTCTGTGAAGTTTGAGTAATTCAAGTAATTGGTCAAATTACTTCACGGGTCTGAGATTTTAATGGCGAGTTGGGGAAGTGGGTGTGGGGGGAAGCTGTTGAACAGACATCTTGCACAGATCAGAGAAACTGGATTTGAAGTTCTAGATTTGTTTGCATTCTTTTTAATGAGGAGTAAAACAGATTAAGTATGTCATGAACCTCGTTTAAAGGTCATTTTATTTTGGAGGAGACAAGGGAAGGGAGGTGCATTGCTTGGTCAGGTTCAATGTTTAAATGTCAGCTGCCTGAAGCCACTCTGAAATGACAGAATGAGCTTAAGGGACAGGCAAGGTTACAAGCCCTGGGGCAAGCAAAATGCTCAAAGGTGGACAAATAAATACACTGCAAAGGGTACTCTGCACAGTAATACGTTCAGCCATGCACCCCAGTAACATACAGAGCACAGGAGTACAGTTATTAGCGTCAACTCTCGTGATGATCCGAACAAAACATTTTGCAGGCAAGTATTTATTTCACATCAAAAGCCTGGGAGGAAAACGGTTGTGTGATTAAAGCACTGTGCTGTTATTCAGGAAACAAAGGTTCGCACATACAACTCTACCAAATGTTTGGCAAGTGCCTTCTTCCCCTGCTTGTCTCCAGTTCCCAGCCTACCTCTAGGCCACTGGGAGGGCACACGCATTGAGACTTGCAGAGCATTCAGAGCCAGGGCAAAAAGTACTGCAGCTGAGCACAGAAACACATTTCCTGAAACAATCACCCATTCACCCAAACACTTCCCCTCCAAGTTACCCCATTGTTATTTCTCTGCTTTCATAGGAGGAAAATTAAGCCTGATTGAAAAAGGAAATATTTCAGTGAGCCTGCAGCATTTGATAAGTAATCAGAGTGGATATTAAAAAAAAAAAGTGTTTTGGACATAACATCTCATTTTTTTTCCTCTCTCCATATCCAAAACATTCTCCTCAGTAGTTTCTCTTTAGGATAAAGTAGAAATACCTCGTTGTCACAGCTGATGGGGTTTTTGGTGCTGTTAATAAAGAAGGCTCTACAGACCTTTATGTAATGCGAAGTTTGGCTAATGTGGACCAAGCATTAGCTGAGTCATTAGCCAAATGCATTTTCTAGATTGTGCATGAGACACATTAAAGAAAAGTTTGTTTGCATCTGTTACCAAAACAGGTGCAAAACCTATTGGATTTAACAGCACATGGCTGGACTGTGATATCTGCTATGACAATACAGCATGGCATTGAGGCTCCAAACAAAATTAAAAAACCAGAATTTGCATATACCAAAGTATTGAGCTTTAACCAGCAATTTCCATGGCAAAAAAGAGAAAGAATTTTGCTTCCAGTCACCCAGCATGTGGAGCGGCACTGAGGCAGGAATGCATAAGGAATTTGTGTTGTCTTTGTGTAATCATCAGATCGCTAGCTATTTAACTGGCAGACACAAAAGACATTACTGCTAACCTTTATGCTGTTAACATTCCCATGAGCTCCTTCTGCAAAATTATTTGAGTATACCATCCAACATAACCATGACTGAACACCCTCGTAGCTGTTTGAACTTAGTATTTTCTGGCAAGAACCCGACAGTCACTGAATATAAGCAGAAATGGCCCCGAGCCTGTGAAGAGTGATTTCTTAATTCAGACTGAAAGATTCAAATTGTTGCAAGAGGTGATACTCTGACCTGTTTGTTTTTAAAATAAATTAAACAGATAACTATCTTTATTGTTCTAAACACCTTCACCTTCAGATTAGTGCTTGTCATGATAGTACCTAGCCTTTACGCAGTGCAGTTCAGTAGATCTCAACATTTTATAAAGGAAGGTAAGTGTCATTCACTTTCCTTATCTTGAAAAAGGAGAGCAGTCACCAAAACAAAGTTACTTCAGTTTAATAAACTATCCTTTGTTAACAGAGATGTACCAATGAACTGTCCACTCACACAGCTACAAGTGTGAGATAAAATGTGTTAATTGAAAGCTCTTGCACTGACACTGATGTATTTAGCTCAGATTTTGTCAGGGCTAAAAACACAAAAAGTTAGTAAGGCTCAGCTGACACCCAGCGAGTGACTCAATAGCTAGGATAATGTGACCATGTCTCAGGTCAATTACTTAAAATCCTACATCTGGAAATACAACCAAAGTCCCCTACCCTAACAGCAAATCAGGAAATCTTCAACTTCTATCCACTTACCAATATCTTCTTGGTTTACTTATCTGAAGCAGCAATAACACAGGTTGACAACCAGAATGCTGTGCCTCAATCCAGTTTCTCTGCTCCTCTCACATCTTACCATCCCACCCTGAAGACCCCATGAAATCAAACTTGGGCTTCAGGCTGGGAGCTGTGCTGTTAGAGCCTGTGAACTGGCACTGACAATCAAAAGGGCTCCACGAACCCGACCGTCTCGCAGGGTACAGCTACACTGGGCATTGGGTTAACCTGGACACGCTGCTAGAGCCCAGCTAGAAAGAGAAATGGTAGATAAAATGCAACATTTCCCCACGAGGCCAGCAAGTTATAGTATTATATAAAAGGATGCTGTTATGCCTGAAATCAAAGACAGCTGTGAGACACCACAGCAGAGGCAGAGATACCATGTATGTGTCCTTCTGCCTCAGGTGAGCCGCCTGGCTAGGGGCAGCACGCCCAGGCAGGAGCTGCTGGAGAGCAAAGCACAGTTTTCAAACACTTCAAATAACCCACAAAACTCCACAGTACTCCAGAGAGCAACTGTACACGCAAAAAGCCTAATTCCTCCTGTGAGAAACCTTTTAATCATTTTCACAGCACGCCTAAAGCTTGGTTAAAACAGTAAAGGTTACAGCAACGACATATGGTAACAATATCCCTGACTATTACAACAATTAGGGTTTGAGCTGCCAGCTTTACACCTACACCATTAACCTAACTCAGAGGCCTTAGTGCAACATCCGTAGGTGCCTGAAATGCTCCTCTGCCAAAGATCAGGATACTTTAAGCTTGAGATTTGTCCAAACTCTCATCTCTTGACAGCAGTGATGGTTGCAAGAATGGATGCTTCTAGTTAACAGGTCAACACTACTATGGCAAAACATAAACATCAGCAGTCTTACACTACTTGGAACCAGACCCCCAAACTCAGTAGATAAAGCCCACAAAGGTTTCTGTGTGCAGAGTTACATGACCCCATATCGAGAGGGAGGGCTTTCTCCAGGAAGGTCAAACTGGGCATTCAGTCCTTGCTCGCTCCCTCTGCTGTACTTGTCTGCAGAGCTGCAGAGCATGAAGCAGGCTGAGACACAACCGGCAGATCTGAGCAACAAGAAGGGTACTGCCTAAGCCAGAGGTAAATATTGCTGAAAGCAGCTAGGCATTCCAGGACTGGTACCCCAAGGATTCAAAAACATTATTACGTTACCTAGAAATCACAAGGTTAAACATAAATAAATGCTGTGTTCTCAGCAGCAGCCTTCTGGCATCTAAGCCCTTGCTGTGCACTTGCTTCACATTTGCAAGCTCTTTGCAATCACTTTGCTAAGAAAGGAGCTTAAAAAAAATAAAGCCAAAATTCCCCCACATTGATTCTAGCAGTCAAGGGCTTTAAGAAAAATCAAGACACATACAAGATTCAGGATAAAATTCTAAGCACCGAGTTAAGCACTTAGACTTACTAAGAGCATGAACAAACATATTCATTCCCTCCATCTAAAAGTTTTCAATTCATTTCTGGAGTGCTGAGCCACATTTTACCTAGTCTTTTTATCCTTCCAAGATCACACACACTGGATGTTTTCTCTCTGCGTCAGATCATCAGAAGAGATGCGGTGGCAGGTCTCACTCTCCAGTCACCATGGTCACATATTAATGTTTTATTTACCTGTAACAGGGACCCTTGTAATTTTGTAGGAACAAAGCCTCCTTGGTCCGTACTACACTTCAATACACGTTTGCTTCTTAAAAATACATGTGCAGCAGCATGGAATAAAATGGTCTTAAGGTATTACTCTGGGCTGCATTTTTAAGTGCCAATGTAAGTGTGCCAATGGCTCTTGCAAAGAATGCATTGCTAGGAAAAGAGTAGGTAAAATTGTCCTTTTCATGGCTGAGAGACCAGGCAAATACAAGCTCTACACAAAACCTTTTCCCTGACTGCAGCACAGCATTAATGTCAAGTAACTACTGGCTTCTCATGCAGAATTAAATTAACCTCTGCCTGAATCCTAAACAAGAAGTGAGTACTAAGTAAATTATGTAAGAAGAGCAGCAGTCTACTGGCCATTGTAATTCAATGCTCAAGCCAAGCAATTCCATTTAAGTATATTGCTTGGCTATAAAATGCTAATTGTCCAGCTGACTGGAAACCAAGTGGTGCTTTCCTACTTAAAATGCCCATGAGGAAAACCCATCACCAGCTTTATTTATACCAGCAAGAGCAAACAGGGAACCTGGCTTACATTTCAGCTGCAACTCAGGCCAACGGAGTAGGAAAGTTCAGCAACGTCCTCTCTGTGCAGCAAAACCAACAACTTTCTCTAATAACCTCAGCATGGATCAGATATCACAGACATGCTTGGAGTGGGAAACACTTGGTGAAGGAGACACTACATGCTTAGAGAAGGTCTCAGCAAGAGTCAGTGGCCATCTGCGCCAGCTTAGAGCCTCCCTGAAGCAGGATGGGGTGGCAGCTTCGCTCCTACTCATCTTAAGGTGCCTTTGCGTGCTACCACAAAGACAGGCTGGGAGCTGCCTTTCTCAGGCAAGGTGCACTGCAAGTCCAAGGGACAACTGAAATCAAGCTCAAGCTCTTCTAGAATCAGAACTCTAAGGAAGAGTGAACACTTGGGCTAATGAACAAGTTTTAGCATTAAGACATCTTTTAAATAGCAAATTGAGACACAGGGGTTGTTTTTTAAATACATTTTTTCAAAGTTTTCATTATTATATTAAAACTGCAAGCAAGTTAATCTGCAGCCTACAAGGAGGTTATGTATTAAAAGAAAAAATATGTCTTCAAATATGAAAAAAATTTTAAAAGTTTATTTCACCATAATTATCTGAGGAGTTATTAATAGTGTCAGGGAAATAATTTATAGTAAGATTCTGTAAACTGTACGACAGGGTCCCACAAAATATTAGACAAGATGAAACAAGTTGTTGCAGATGAATGACAAGGAAGTGAAACACAAACAGATCTTCTATTGAGATGTTTTCCATGTACATCTTACCATGCGAGCACGCCTGATGACACTATGCGTGTGACTCAGTATTCAGTGTTTCCCTGCCAACATATTATATACATGAAAAAATTTGATTAAGAACTTAAATACAATTGTTGCAGAGATGAGTAATGTGACAGACTCTAGGGGATTAGCTGTCTTTAAAGGGATTTTTTTTTTCCCCTGAAACCCACCAAATTACAAAGCATGCTTCTAAAGACCCTTCAAGTGAAAACCCAGAAGCCACTAAAATAACTATTGCCTCATCTGCTATAAATAATCAGTTCTGACAATCGTAGACTGGAATCTCAGTAGGAGGGGCTGTAAAGGAACCATACCTAGTCTTAGCCATGCTCAGCCTGTGCAGGGTGCAGACAACCCACCAAATGACAGAAATATACTCAAAGTATACCATACAAGATCAGATTTAAAAAAAAAAAAACAACAAACCAAACATATGCAATTTGGGTGGCACATAATAGAGTATCATATAAAAAAACTCTAGAAAGGACCCAGGCACAATCATTCATCCACATCACTGTTATGGATCAGGTTTTGTTATTTGTATTAGAGTAGTGCAGAGGTCTCAGCCAGGAGCAAAACCTCATCTGCTGCAAGCTGTACAAATACATAGTGACATATCCCGGAATCAAAAAGCTTGTCATATATATATGCAAGGCATCAGTAGGCTGATGAAAAAAATAGTAACAAGCAACAGAGGAAGGAAATGAAAATAAGCTTCTGCGGCTATAAGGTGATCCATTGTGCACAGTCTCGCTGCTTTATGAACTGGTTAAATCAACTGCTCCAGGCTGGCACAGAAATGAATCACTCTGGACATCAGAGGGCAAGTGAGCAAGGCAAGTCCTGATAAAAACATTTGCTTTAAAAATCAATATGAATTGTTTACAGTGCATATTGTTTACATCATATAACAAAAATTCTATGTATATTTAAATAAAGGTATTTTCATATATGTAAAGAGTATTTTAGGACACAATTAGTTTTACTTCTAGCCCAACAGCATAAATAATGGAGACGCTGCCAGCCCCCCCCATCAGTTGCAGAGGAAATTATTTTTTTTTAATCAAACTAAATATGAAACCGTACATTTACTTCTAAAACATGAAATGAAATGTTCAGTAGCTATGTAGCAGCAGATTTCCTGCCCTAGTTTCACTGACTCCAAGATAAATGACTCATGTTAATACAACTATACAGGTCTATGGTTCTGCCTAGTGGCAATATTGATTTGACCCAGAGAGGAAAAAATCCGATTGTGGAGCACTGCGTTCTCCTGCTTTTATTGCCAGCAGCACCTTTGACTAATTTACCTACTTTGCTGAAAATAAAAAACCTATTGATTTATCCTCAACTTCTGTCTTCAAATCATGTGCAAATGACTTCACATGTTTATAATAGTATCCAGACAAATTACTCTCGACTTCTATTTTATTTCACCTTAGATTTGTCCTGGGGTGGTTTGTGCACTAACAGGGAATATGAAGTGTGCTGTGTTAAAGACCTGTCACTTGACATTACAAATATAACCAGCTAAAATGCAATCCATCTGTTCAACATGCTTCCACCTAATCTACAGTGGTCTCTAAGGACTGTAATAATTTAGGCTAACACACATTAAAAAGAAACACCACAGGGCATCAGAACTGACTTGAAGCACTTCTGAATTCTCTGAAACTTGGTGCCAAGCACACTCGTTTTAAGTCAGTTTTCCCATATAGAGTTTGAGCATATTTTGCTGGAATAATAAAGCCAAAAGGTTTCACATCAAACTCTAAAACTGAGCAAGTATATTTCAGCTTTTAACACCAAAGCCTGACACCAAAGTACATTAGCCATGCAGAGCTCCAAGGTACAAACTCTGCTCCACTGCCCTTGTTCACTGGAGTGAAAAAATTTACAGTATTAAAATACAGCTTGCCATCAAGAAACAAACACCAATCCAATAAAAGCATTTCTAGGAAGATTATGTATAAAATGTGTTTTCTACCATTTCTCTTATTATAAGTACTTCTAAAACTTGTGGGGGGGTGTTACATGGAACAGGCACACTAAACACCTAATCGGGCACACGACACTAGTTCGCATAAAATACACTGAATTTGCTAATACAGTTTCTATGGTGCCATGAAGTGCAAAAATAATTAACCTGAGGTAAGTATATCCTGAGTTGTGAGATTTATTTAGAGGTTCAGAGCAAGAGATCTGCATTGTAACTTCAGCACTGCAAATATCAGTCCCAGGCTCTGAAAAAGCACCAAGAACTCCAAAGAAGCAGTTGACCACGAGTGACAATCATAGTGCAACGCCTGAAAAAAAAAAATCAGCAGCCAAAGTACGGGACTACAAAGGAGTTAGAGACAGGAAGACGAAGGAATACTGGTTACATATCACAGCAATACCGCTTTCCTAAAGATGAATAACGAGCAGAAGCTACGTGTATAAACATACACACATTTTGCACTTTTGCCAGTATCAAGTCATTTATTAGTATAAATGTTGCTTGAAAGAGAATGATGCATCTTGGGGAAAACTCTGTAAAACAAACTGTTAATCCCAGAAGGGCACAGAGGTATGTATGACAAGAACACTTACGAGGTTCTCTAATACAAATATTGGAAAGTCAAATCAAAGCCAAAGTTTAAACAAGAAAACAGATCTGTGAAACTAGAAAAAAATTAATAAAGTGGAGAAGGGACACACACAAGAATGGGATACTTTCAGGATTTCTAATGAATTCCTTGTTATGAACAAGTAGCCAACAGAAGGCCTAACAGATGCGATCAAGTTTAATGTGAATGTATGAGTCAAATTCCATTAGGAGTAAAGGGTATTAGAAGTAAAACAAACATCTAGGTTGTCTGTTACTAATCTGATACTCTTACATCCCGTTTGAAGCAGGACCTCACTAGTAATTTTCAATCTACCCCTCAGTCCCCAAAAGGGAAAGCTGCTTTACCCTGACACTCTTACTAATGCTGAGTAACATCCTACTGTCTCAGTAGCCCTCGATTGCCAAGGGGTCAGCTCACATAGAAAAGTATTTCTCATGTTAGAAAGAGGTGCCATGCCTTGCCTTTGCTACATCCAAACATCCTTGGAGTTGCTCAAATATAAGGTAGTTAAATGCTTAGAAACAAGCACAAACATGCTCGGTCTTTCCAGGATAATACTCCCTGAATAAACAGGATTTAATTCACATTACATTGGTAAACCATTTTAAGAAACTTCAATGGATGGAAACTAGAATGGAGAAATGCAGAACACCATACCTAGAAAATGAGGAACAGTAAATACATGGACAGCATTCAGGCAGTGATGACCACCAGGGATCTTACGGGATAACACATGTAGGTTATTGGTTAACATTGCTCATTTTGAAATGGATGAAAATCTTTCAGTCCGTAACTTGGGAAAAACATTAATCCCAAAACATTTTTTCTCCCAGAGAAGAAAGAGGCTGTGACAATACCGGAGAAATACCAGAGAGGGAACTGAGCAACTGGTCTGTTAGCACTCACCTTGCCCCACTAACACATATATAAACGTGGAAGGAAAACTAGAAATCAATTAAGTTTAATTGAAACTGATTAATTTCCAAAAGCTTAAAGATTTTTAACCATGAGTTTCCAACAAGCTTAAGCCTTCTTGTGCTTGGGCAGCTTATGGGCAATCTAGTCTTGAACAACAAATTAATGTTTCAGAAAGCATGCAAACGGTCACTATGCCATCGATTTATTGTCGAACTTCAACAGAGGATAGCAGCACGGGCAAGAGAGAGGTCCTGGCAGCATTTGCAGACAACTGTGCAAAGATCCATGTTGGATTTACAGAAGAGGGAAGCTTTCAGCTGGTCTGAAGGGAAGACAGAAAGGGTACAGGGACAAGCTATCCCACCCTGCAGGGATGCCTGACCAGACAGTAAGATGCTATGTGACAAATGACATGGATGGGGAAGTACAGGGACAGGTTTTATTGATAATGTCTGTAGGTTAAAACAAAGGAGCTCATACATGCTACTCATCTGATTACATTAGCTGCTTTCTCATTCATCTCCTGCAACAACCTGACCTTCTCATCACTGAGAGCTCTCTCTCGCAGGCAAACTCCTGTTACCAACCAGTTACCAGGGGCGCCAAAAACTTAAATACCAGTAATGGGGAGAGAGAGAGAGAGAGAGAGTGTCCTCACAGTTCAGGCATGCCCCTGTCAAACACTCCTAGAAAACTTTAAGGGTTGCAGGTTAATGTTATGAACTTTCCAATTATTTTGAAGCAGAATTTATACCCAACATCACTACCTCAACATATCACTGCATTATCAGTATCATCTAATTTACCCAATAGCAACAAGTTCAACAAAAACCCAGGCAGTCCCTAGCCAGGAGATCTGCCATTGCAGCAACGGTCTACAAATTTTTTCCTAAGGTGAGTAAAGGGAGAAGCTTCAAGTCAGACCAGATGGTTCTTCCATGCACAAACATACAGTGGTGCTCCTCTTCATAGCCAGCAGACTGCCCCAGGCACATAACATGCAAGGGATTTCAAAGGCCATCAATGCTTCTTGCACTGTACAGGTGGAGAGGCTGAAGCGAATTTCATGTGACTTTCCCAAAGTAACCCAAGCACCTTTGTGAAAGAAAATGCTCCCAGTATTTACTGCGTCAATCACCACTTTTACCATTAGCAGTGCACTGCAGTTATAACAGAAAAAAAGAGACCGCAGAAACTAGCGACAGTAAAAACTAATAGTGAATAAAATGGGAGAGAGCAGGGAGAGGAAATGGGGGGCATGCCCTCAAAACAGCCTCTAGGCCTCTCAGCATTCTCTTTCTGGATTTTCTATGCTTGTTTTCAATAGCAAACAACCTTTCCATTTGCAGAGTTATTACATCTGGCTTGGAGATGGGAACAGTTACCTACAGAGAGGAGGCAGTCATTTGCAGTTGATACTTGGATATTCGCAGAGCTCACCACCAATAATTTGCACCTCAGCAAAGCTCAGCCAGGTGTAACCCACAGGCAATTACCAGGTCAGGCTGCCAGGAACAGCCTCCCTGGTCTTCCCAACTTGTTGCCACAGAGGAGGTGATAGGAGCCTCCTCCTCTGTGCCACCCCAAGGTGACCTTTCATTGGCATCTGATCCCTTTGTAAACAGCCAGCCCAAAGCTACCATGACAAAAAAGGATGATGTTTCACAATGCTTAGCCCTTCAGCAGCCACCCAAGGCAAGTGGGTCCAAGAGGGTACCTGGGGCAGCCCCACTACATCCTCAGCCCCAGGATACTGGGGCTCAGGTCCCATCCTGTGTCATCTCCATCTCAGCCAAGATCATTCATTGCCCAGGCCTTTTAGGCATCACATAGTAAGAAATACTATGCTCTAGAAGAAATGGATATATACATATGTATCTTTATACATACACACACACACATATATAGTTAAGTGTGTGTATATATATATATTTCTGCTACTTCTCCCCACTAATACTCCGGAATTACTACATCTGCTCAAACCTGGGACAAGCAAAATCCTTCTGGAAGCACCATTAGATTCGTTGCACGTACACTATCCTGTGTTCAAGCATTTAGAGTCCCATGGCTCAGGAGCAGGAGCATTAAGAGTTTTACCCCACACCACACAGTAACAAGCTAGCTTCTTAAGCACACAACACTGAAAAGCCTGCAAAGTGACACTGTATAGTTGATTAACTTTAAGGTTAAGTCTTTCAGGGTCAGGAAAATTCAGTTATTCAAGGTATTTTGAGTCTGAGAAATCACACAAAAAATTAGTTGCTCTAACACTTCCTTTAAAAAAAAAAACCTAAAAACTCAAACATTTTGAACAAGTATGGAAAACCACAACACAAGGTGCTGTGGTACATTAAGATTTTAAATCTGCAATCATTAAAACCTCCCTTATGACAGATTCATCCTCTACACACCTATAAAACCCAGTCACCTTCCATGCTCATTTCACACATGTGAAAGAGAGAAAAAAACATTAAAAATTAACGGTGAAAACCCACCAAGCCACAATGAGTCCACAGTTCAAGTAGCAGTTAATACCACAGGAAAACAAAGATCATCTTACTATTGCAACTGCACAGCAGGGGAAATATTTCATATTCAAGAAGAAAGAAGTTATGGCCAAAAAAAAAAGATAAAAGAAAGATCTAACAGCTGCCACAATTTCACCTACACACAGAACAGGAAATAGCCAATGTCCCCGTGTGGTAGCTTCTAGGCAAAATTTACTTATCAATGGTAATCCAGGCTATGCATCCACGCAGATATGCATACTTGCACATGCAAACACTCTCTCAGGAAGAGTTTTCAGTCTTGCTAGTTCTTAACAGTGCTCCTTTAAGGATCTGAAACGACTGATTAACCCTGCTTAATACAATCTGTGTAATCGACTGTGAATCTTGCAGATAACTCATAACTGTTAACATTAATTATCTCAGCAGAGCTTTACCCTTCTTGCTCCCCCACCAGCCTCATACTGCAGACCTCAATTTAAGAGTTCTCTTTCATGACAGCCCTAGCAGACAGCTTAGGCAGAGTTAAGCAGGAATGGTGAGCATCTGATGTAGAAAACCCGGTTAAATAATTTATGTGCATTTTTAAAGACTACTTTCTCTCCCCATTATATACTTTTCTTCATCAGTACTTGCTAGTAGTCACAGCATACAATATCCTAGGAATACCCATGAAATCATATGAAAAAATGTGAGGGGTGCAGTTGCATCCTAGAAGATCCTTTCTTTATGCCATCTGTCACAGAAACAGAGGTAAACTGTGTCACTATGTTGTTATTAACATTCAGGAAAGATTAACTTCTAATACTCCTGCTACACCAGTTTTAAGGCTTCTGACCACTGGATTTCCTACGTCAACAAAACACAATTTCCTCTTAAGCTGCAACGTTTAGGGTTTTCCTGAAAGCGAATCTCGTCTATCATGTGTTCGTACAAAACCTCACCTATAACTAAAGAAAAAGTGACTTTCAAGACCTTGTACTTACTGAGGAAAACCTTAAAAATGGTCAGAAAAGTTTCAAAACCAGCAAGAGCCCCCAGACACTAGGAGCTGCTCTGGCTACAGGCAGAAAAAGCATAACTATGCACACTACCAAAAACCTTTTGTATTACTAGTGTAATTTTTCAATTGTAATTCTTAATCTTCAGTGTCCTTTAAAGGCACATGAAGGTGGCAGGTATGTATGTTTCTAGGCAACTTCTGAGCTGCCTCACATGTGGATCCTATCCCTTACCTACATCAAAGCTCAGGTTTACTATTTAAGCAACATAATGGAAGGAAACTAAATATGACATATCGAGTGACTTGCGGTCCCTATCAACCACATCACAAAACAGCAGCAGCGCAGCCGTGACTGGTTGGCCTCTCAGCTAGCTGAAAGCAGGAGAGGAAGGGAGGGTAAATCCCCACAAAGACTGCTCCAGGCAAGAGCAAGTCAAACCTCAAGCTACAGAGAGCGGCAACATCTCCTCCAGCCTAGCACATGTGGACTGTGTTGCTCTGTAAAAATAAAGATTATTAGAATTTTAAAAGGTACAGGTTACACGGAAGTTTATATTGTTGTTGCAACTACTGAGCAGTAGATCTAAGCCTGGTAGTGTTCAAAGCATGCCGAACCTCCTTGGTGGTCTGGAAGAAGTCGGACTCCTAGAAGCAGCCTTAGGCGAAATTTTAAGGGATGCTACAAATGGAAAAAGGTAACACAAGCAACATTTTATCAGAGAGTGTTTACACCCTTCACCTCAGTGAAACAAAACCTTGGCAAGGAGATCCAGCTGTACAACAGGGAAAGGAGCAATGCTAGGTCTACTGCAAACTCCAAAATGTTGACGATGTTAAGTGCTGGAGTAAGGACTCTTTTGTTCTGGTTTACATGCAGCTTTTCACATAACTTATTAAAATGGCTCTGCATCATTGTTTAAACATACTTTGGTGGAGGCATTGAGTTACTTTGACAAACCTGTTTTTTGCTGAGAGCATCATGAATTGGTTGAGTGATGAATGGCCGATCAGAAACTGGAGCTCTATGGGAATTAGTGCAGTATTTCACCAAAAGAAATGCTGCAGTAAAGCAATTTGTGCTCTTCAAACCTACAGTAGTAGTTCACATTTTGGAGCTGGGCATCTGAACTAATGGTCTTACCTCTCAGTGCTCAGAAAACATGCAGCTCCCACTAATTTTAAAGGGAGAAACAGATTCTTACTATTTGGAGGAAATAATCAGAGCAAATCCAGCAGTTATAATACAGTATCTGAATGCAAGTCTAAATGCTCTGGCACCTCAGTAGCACTTCCTGAATTCACCATTCCTCTAAATCTCAGTATAAGCCAATGTCTGTATCTCCCTAACATTAAGACCTACAGTAAATACAGGTGCTAAAATCAGGTTTTTAAGTTTGAATCTCCATGCTAAGCAATTTCTATTGACAGCGTAAAGATGCAGAAGATCTGCTAAGTCTCCAAAATTTACTACTGAACATTAACACACAGTAGTAAAAAAAAAATAAAAATCAGAATTTCCCCTGAGCTAATCTGCAGTCACTGATTTCACTTTCTAAGCAGCAATACAGAAACAGGCACAACCAAAACCGAACATAAAAACAGCACTTGCTGTGTTTCAGACTAGCAGATACATGATTCCTTGTGAATTTTGACTGAAAGTCATTCTCACGAGGTAGAACCAACAGCCCCTTTGAAATCAGCTCAGTACAATGTGGGCAGGAACTAAGCAAACTTCTTCAAACAGCTCTGCCAACACCATTCAGCTCCAAGCTGCAGAACTCCTGCTGTTTCAAAATCAGGGCCTCCTGTGAGCAGACTGCTGATTACGCCAGGTTGTATGGCAGGTTTTTGATACGTGCACAGGGCAGAAGAATGAGAGTGAAACCTGCCCAGTGGTCGCGTTAATAAAAAGATTTCACACCACACTGAAAGAAAAGGACACTTTGCCATCTATTCAATCCTTTGTCCCCCACTAAAGAGAAAATATACTGTAGTAAGTTATACACACACTCTGCTCAGAGTGCACAACTCATGCAAGTGTTACTGGACATGGTACTATCGTGAAAGAGATATGGGAGACAGCACAACGCAAACATACCTCCAAAGCAAAGGAGATATGCACAGTCAAACAAGCCAGAGCGCTGAAATGCAGTGCTGCGGCACATTTAATTTGGCTCTTTATTCCCAGTTACACTTGTACATCAGAAAAGACTTGGAGCAGTCAAGGAAAGGAAACGAAAGCAACTCAACAGGCATTTTTTCAGCTTGAATTTTATGAGGAGCCACAGGAATCAAACTGTTACAAGTTTCTGTGAAATTCAGACAGGGGAGACCCTTGGGTATATCTCTGAGCAAGGGCTCCATACCAGGCAGCAGCCAGGTCAGCATCCACCTCACTCAACACACACCTGCTGTCAGGTGCAAGCCATGGGGGAAAAAGCAGGGTTTGTGGAGGACATAGGATCTGCAGAAAGGTCTCCTCTGTTCCCAAAATTGTTGGTTTTACTTATGAATTTGAGCAAAGAGGGCTCTGCTGCCTAATCAAGTGCAGCCCCCTCATTGCCTTGTAGCATCACAGCTGTGAATCTCCTAATTGCATCTTTGGTATGCAGACAGTAAGAAAGATGACATGAAAAGCTGCGCTGGTTGGTCATGAACATGGACATTAGAGTCTTTCCTCAGGGAATGGCCAGTACAGAAGTCAGATGTTCAGAATATATTTCTGCCCATATGGTTCAAAGTGATGAATAATGCACTTCGGAAGAGACGGATGACAAAAATAATACAACACTGCAGTAAAGCGCCCATCATATTAAACAAATAACAGGTGGTGACTAAAAATGCATTTTTAATGAGCACCTCTTTATAAATGCACACAATGCAAAGTGGTTTCCACTGCTTTGTAACATACCACTCCTCACTGTGGATTAAAAATATCTCAGTTATAGAGCTAGATGTATGAGCTCTTTACTTTCTCTTTGGATATCTCATGGAAATTTTTTTTTTATTTTTAAAAAGAGCAGCCAAACAACATGAACTTTAATTTCTGAACTCTTAATACTCACAGATTAACACTAACCTTTTTCACTAGGTAAATTTGTAATTAAATATTCTGCCTCGTCAAATGTGCTGTTCTTCACATGTATACAATTAGCTGAGGAAGAAGGCATTCCAGTGGTTAATGCAGAAGACAGGGAATTCCTGGGTCCAGACAGGCATGAAACACAGATCCACAGCCGTTCTTCAAAGTGAATTACTGCGTTCCCAAGCTCTTCCCAAACCAGTCTGCATGAAATCCAGTGGCGAAGAATGAGACACTACTCCATAGCAGTAGGTGCTCCTATACGATGAGGTATTAAAACATCCTAAGAACCATTTCACAAGGATTACTTATCCAACTGAGAGAAAGCTAGAGAAATTACTATAGAAAACAGTTATCCAAGATATTTAGAAAGCAAGACTGGTTTAAATAGACTGCTTATGAAACTGGAAGAAGTCTCAGAAAGAAATCTCAGGCAGTTAATACAATGAGGAAGTGAGACTTGCACTATTACAGCTACAGCATAATAAAGTATGTTCAGCTAAACCTGTACCTGTTCTGTCTCAGCAGAAAAGCCATATTATCTCAAGGACTGTGGCAACAGTTTAAGCGGTTACTCAAGTCTGAATCTTCTTCCATGAAAGTCAGTGTTACAGAACATGAAAATAAATGTATTCCTCCTCTCTCAAGTGCGGCTGTCTTGTTAATCTCAAAAATGACATATTCCTCATATATCAGTCACCACTTTAAAGCCCTGATTCATACAGAGAGACTTAGGAGCACACAGCAGGTTATTACTTCAGCAGGTTGCTTACTTCTACTAAGCATAATACTCCTTGTAATTCTTAACTGCTTTCCTCCCCGAGGGCATACAGCATACGTCTTGGGAACTGGAACAGACTTGCTCTGAATATCAAAGGAAAATTAATGACTTGTCATTAAAAAAGGTGAGAGGTAGTAGTTAAACTCCACCCTCTTCTAGTTGGTTCCTTAAAAGGACAAAAATGTTATTTTTCTCTGTTTAATAATTGTTTATTATTTGTTTAATAATAAACAAAAAAAGCTTGTCCCTGCAAACAGAAATTATTTTAGGCTGCTGCTTATTTAATATCATATTAGTCAGCCTGGTTGCTCTGTTAAGCACAAACTTCGATGGCTTCCCAAGTGCCAGGAAACCAGTTCACTCCATTCATAATTTCTCTTTGATTCAGCAGCAGCGTCTGCCAAAGATGCAGAACTCAAAAGGGTCTGTATCACACAGAGGGGATGATGATTAAACAAACTGGGAGTACTTGAACTGACACAATCTCCCTCCCTCTCCATCCTCACAATAGTAAGTGCAGTGAACAGATCTCAGTGTTAAGAGCCAAATTCTGCCTTTTTATGAACTTCCCCGAGGCCTTGAGATTTGCATCACAGAGTACAAAAATCTTTCACATCCTTTCCTAATTTAAGACTAGCAGGAAGAGCTCAGAATACCCTTCTAGTAGACTTTTCAGAGCACCCAGCAAAAAGCACTGCACTGTAATTCCAGCATGGCATTTGAACGCTTCTTTGCGCATACAGAGTAATTAAATCACATGTATTATGCTAGCCAGCTAGATACCGACAGTATATATTAAGATAAACTCTGAGCCTTATTATGCTAGTGCATGTGGGGAGGAGCTGCCTTGCTGAAGCAGCTGACCATGACTGCAGTTGCCAACTGCCATACCTGAGGGGGAAAAAAAAAAAAAAAAAGATAGCTTCTGTCACTGTGGATGGCCCTATCACCTGTAGGAATTCAAGCCGTTAAGCACAAGAGAAAGTCTATTTAATGGGAGCTTCCTTCTGCATTGTAGAGCAGCAAGACTCCAGAACAGCTAGCAAACACCCCTCCACAAAGCCCTGGTCTCTTGAGGCAATATAGGTAGAAGTGTTCACAAGGGAATACATTCAAGCTGAGTTTACTGTATCTGATGAGGGGGTCACCACTCCTGATGGATTCTGTCATATGCCCTACACAGTGTGAACTGACTTGGAAATGCTTTATGCCCACCACAGTCGCAACATATCCTGAGAGATGGGGAGAACCATTTCTTAGAGCCCAGCGCCCATTTGACAGAAGGCTTGTGCTGCAAGTTTTGGAAATTTGGGAAGCTGTACCTTTCAGTTCATATGGATTCATGCTTTAGGTAAGTCAAAGTCACAGTCAGAATCAACAAATCTACCTGGCAATAAACCAGAAATTTCAAAGTTGTTCATGCAATAACCGCCATGAACCCAGCAAACGAGACCATATCTCAGGTTTTCCCCTTCTCCCAAGTAAATCTATCAACATCTAGAGTGCAGGTATTCTGGGGTCAAGGCACTCACAGTCTTTTTCTCTGACAACTGCTCCATTTAATTTATTTCATATTCTTAACCTAGTTCATATAAGATGCACAGATGTGCTTTGATATAATTTTTGCTTATTTTGTAAAACTAGTTCTTCCGCTTTTCTTACAAGTGCCCCAAACAAAATATTTCAGGCCAAGTTAAACATTTTACCTGGTGGCTGGGAAGGTAGGAAGGGGAAAGACGTATGTAAAAAAAAAAGTCACAGCCCTAGATGAAAGTAGAATAAGACAACAGTTAAACCAAAATTATCATAGTGCATGAAAGTTTAAAATCCATACTATTTATTCATATCTATTTTTGGTTACTGTAGAATCAAACTGATGTTTGCAATATTAAACTCCTGTTGCATTAAACACCTCGGAAACATCTTACACCTGAACTGGCTAATACTAGGTATTTAGCAGTTTTGGGGTTTTTTTGCTGTTTCAGCTCTTGTCCTTTTCACTCAAGTGCTCTTCATTATAACTCTTGGCCTAACTTGACAGTACAACGGATCTCCATGGTAAGAAAGGAATATCTCTAGACCTGTCCCTTTCACAATTTGTTGGTAATGTATTAGGAGAGAACCATTCCTTATCATCCCTGAAAAGAAAAAACTGTTGTACATACCCTAGCAGAATAATATTGTGGTCGTCAACCACTCCCCATCATTGGCACCAGCAGACAGAGAAGGTAAGACAGGGAAGCAACTCTCAGGTCACAGCATATACCCACACAGTGCATTTACTCTTACTTAAACAAACAAAAAAAACCAACCAGAAACTAAACAAAACTCCCAAATGCAATGAAACCTATAGTTCAGAAAAGTAGTCTTTGATGTAAGTTTTTGATACAGTTTTGGTGTGGGGTTTTTTTTGGGGGGGGTGGGTTTTTTTGGTTTTTGTTTTTTTGTTTTTTTTGGTTTTTTTTAATATGGCTTTGCCTTGGATAAAAAACACAAGGATTGAGTATTTTCCAGCCTTTTCGCTGCTTACACAGATGTACCTTTCAGCATCATCTCTCTACCAGTTACATCAACAAAAAAAACCCCTCACAAACTGAAAGTGCAACACTATATACTAAAAAAAAGACTGTAAAACAACTTAAATCTAGGGCTAACCCAATGACTTTCTTGGGCACACTGCTCAGAAAGCTGCTTTATAATCTCAGATTCACCTATGCAAAATTATCACACACACAACTGGTAAGCCATAGCCTCTGGTTTCACGGTGCTGCAGAAGTGCATTAAAAACTGCCGTAAAAAAGCTTATTTAAAACAAACGTCCTGAATGCATCTGCTTGTCACCTCCTTTGCATATTAAATATGGTTGGTAGAAGCAGCCAAGACTCCAGTGTATACTAGAGTTTCAAGCTGGGAATTGTATGCTACCTGTTACAGAAAGAAGAACAAATCAGGAATTTGTGTTTTAAGAACCATTCTGCAGCATTTAGCCAACTAAAAATAAGTTATTCTTCACTATTAACTTTCTTGACTTACAGAAGACTTTGAGAAATTAAGATTAATGCAACCTGATGGTAGAGACTTGAATGAGTATCAGGAAAATCAAGGTGATTATAGCATTTTGGTTTTTGTTTCTTTGGGTTTTTTTAAATGTATTTGATACTTAAGGTTATCCCTTTAGAGTGTCAAGAGGTTAAGTCATTGGTTGTAAGTGCATTTCTATTTGTTTATAAGCAAACTGAAGAGAAACTTCAAACAATCTGTCCTTTATAAATGGGTGACAAAGTACAGGCCTGTGTGCTAGAAGAGCAGAGCAGTTCAGACTGTTATAAAAACAACTGCTATTTACTCTCTTACACCAACTCAGGTCTCTCATCCGAGTGCATCTCTCTTACCACTCGAAGCCTCCCAAACCAAGCCTCCAAAGCTAGGTGTCCTGCTAAGCTCAAGACTGGGAAAGCAAGTCAGGATAGGTCCTTCTGCAGGTATTCAAACAGTTGCCATAAACACTGCAAAATCTCTAAGTACTGGTAAAGTGTGATAAATACCTTGACATTGGTAATGGCTGCAATACGCTGTCAAGGAGAAGAGCCAAAACAAACCATGATCTGGCAGACAGCTCTGGTTTCACAATATCCAAGGGTATCAAAGAAAAAATGCTTAAAGACCCTGCCATACAAGATGCTTGGCACCTCAAGTTATATCAAGTCAGTGCCTCTTAAAATCAGGTCCTATGCCACACAAAGAAAGTGCAATCTAAGTTAACTGAGATGCTTTAAGAAACAGGAGTCCAAACTGCAGCTGCATCTTAGGGAGACAAGTCTTCAAGTAATAACAAGTGATTTGAAATTTGAATCTCTCAATTGCACAGAATCTGGACCCAGCAATTTATGAAGAGAAAGGGCTAAGTCAAAAAGGGAGATCAAAATCACATTTCCAATCAAGATTTTGGCTCCAGCTACAAAGGAAGTGCATACTGGAAGAAATGCAGGACAGATCAACCAAGTTTGAGAATTAAAACAGAGCACTCTGGTTTAGTTTCTTCTGCATGACTGGAAGCTGGGAGCTAGATTAAGCGCCAGAGCACTCAAGTGTAAGCAAGGCTTCTAATAATGGCAGCTTTTGTGGTCCTCTACTACAGACTCATTCCTTCTGCATGTAAAACTGTAAAGATACATCCACGTGCTGTTCAGATAAGCATTTGCCACAGACCTTGAAAACAAAGACAAAGCCTTCAATACTGACACACAGCTTTTTCATATTCAGGAAAACACAGAACAGCCAGGATAGGTTTGGGGTTTTTTGTTTGGCTGTTGGTGGGTTTGAGATTTTTTTGTCCACTCACTTTTTGAAAGATCAAAATTGAAGAAGTGACCTTGAGACATTTATCACATTAAAAGGCAATGCCTTGTAGTTAAATTGTAGTTCTGCTTTGAAGTAACTACACAGTCTTGAGAGACTCCAAGTAACTCAAACAGGTAACTAGTCAAATTAGAACAGGTTTTTTTGTTCTTTAAAAAAAATAAAATTGAAGCTCACTTTACTTTTAAGGTAACAACTTCTCAAGACTGACTATTTCTTTGGAACTTGCATCCTGACAAATGGGCTTTTTAACAGAGATAGTAGTTCTGCATTTAATATCAAAGCTTAAAAAGAAATTCACCTCCTTCCAGTTTCTAGTGGTAAATGCTTATGCCTCCCATGGGACTTCAGCCACTTAGCTTTACTGTAACACAGCTGCTCCAAAATAAATCAGGCTTTAACCTCAGCACCACCCTCCCCTGTTCTAACACACACTGCGCACCAAACAGGTCTTTCTGCAATACAAATTTGATGCTGCACTCCCTTACAAATACCTTTCCAGTGGATACATTACAGATGGGATCACCATTAAAAAACCCCCACCCAACTCTTTAAAGTGCCACAGGAAATTTATCTTTCTTTTGCTTCTTAACCTTACAGCAAACAACTTAAGATGTTTTTAAAATCAGTTAACATCAGGTAAATAAAGGTGACATTTTCTAGAGGAAGAACACCACCTATTGTTTAAAAATATTAATAACCCACTAAATAATCATTTTCACAGGACAGGAAGATATTTAAATGGAATTAATGCAATATTTTTCCTTTGTTCAAAGGCCATAAGTCTTTCCTACCACCCCCCAACGGAGATGTCTATCACTGTTACCCTGATCACCTAACAACAGTAACAATGTCAGGCTAAGTCTAAAAAACAAATTAAATAAACATCTAGAGACTTTTAATAAAGCTAATTATGAAAGAGAACAGACAGTGACAGCTCCATGGGGGACATTTCAGTCTGATAAGCAGATTTTTATTAAGGCACTTTTACTGGCCATATGAGGATCCAGCAGAATTTAAAGACTTCACTCCCCTTCAGCTCCATCTCTTAATCATAATGGGAAACAGGAGAGGCACCAGCTCACACACAGCTTATATTCAAACAGCTCATCTAAATAGCTATAAAAAAAGTCATTCTGCTTAAAGCACAGTGTACATACATATTAGTTCACTGCTTTATTTGCTCTTTAGAGTTTGTTTTGGATTTTTTTTTAAGCTTTCCTTTTAAAACCCAACATATTTGCAAATGGGAGTTGTATGCATGTATCAATGAGTGACAGCATTTTAATTTCTGTGTATTCATGAGCAAGTGCCTTCCCGAATTTGTGCTGGCATGGAGTCCATATACCATGTGAAGTAAGAAATATACCCTTTCCTGTGGTTTGTCTTCAGCAAAAAAATTAGTCCAATAAAACTTCCTCTTGTCCCCATGTCTGTTGCTTCCTCACGTCCAGAGACACACTTGGAAGGGTAAATCCCATCACTTAACCAGGGTAGATCACTCCACAACTTCCAAGCCCATTTCTTGACCCAAGAGCATTCATACTTGCTTTTAGGAGTACTGAATGTCAACACAAGCTTGAGCAGACCTTTACAATGCAAACCACTTTTTTTTCTTTTCAGAAGTAAATACAGCTCTGCCTTTGGATATGATGTTCTTTCTATCCAAGATCTTCCACACATTTCTGAAATTGACAATCACTCCAAAATGACAGATAAGCACCACTTTAAAACATCTCAAATAGTCTCAGATGAAAACACACTGTGGAAGAATTGCTTAGAGGTCTAATACTAATAAGTCATTAAAAAGAAGCAGTGAGAGTTCATTACAGACCTTTGTAACAACAGCCAATTATAATGCTGTTGAAGTGGAAAGCCTAGGCCAGCTGAGTTAGAGGCACAAAGAGACACCTTTGCTCACTCCGCACCACAGGGTCACAGATGTCACTGGAGCTGACAGGAACAAGCCTTGACACCAAACCTTAATCCAGAGTCAGAGTTGTGTAAGAGCAAGACTGTGGATCGAATCCAGTGTGCCACAATACAGCATGTGACCATATCCTCAATAGAAGCCACACTTTCACAGACGAAAACATGCAAATGAAACAAGAACGTAGATCACCATTTGCTACCTGCCATTAAAAAGCAGAAATTATTTGCTTTGGGAACTGATATGCAATTAGAAGGTTTGCTTTGCAATCATACCTTATACATTTGTGGAATTCATGTTGTCTCTTTAAAGACTTTTTAATGAAAAGGACTAAATAACATGGAATTCTATACAGAAACACAAGCAATAAAGCAATCTAACTTTCATTTATTATCTTTTAGCAAAAAGAAATCTCAAGGCTATTTTCAGCTACAAGAGGCACACAGGCTATTTTCTAACTTACCCAAAATTGGTAGGCTCTATGAAACTTAGTTCCCTCCTCCACAAAATTTCAGGTGACAAAAATGGGACATTTGCCTGAAATCTAGGCACCAGGACTGAACATGGCTGTCTGGTGAGACTGAACAGTGACTTACATCCTAAACCTAATATCCAAGAAAATATATGTAGTAGAGAACTGAAATACGCTGTGGCTTTAGCATTAGTAATCACAGCAATGGTCTAGGAGATTAACACTACATTAAGAAAAGCCACACACACTCTCACATTATCCTTTTTTAAGCCATATAATGGAGACAGTGAATGTGTTCTGTAATTCAGACATCTCAGGAATTGTTTTCAATTAACATGTCAGAGGTTAAGTAAATACCGGTGTGTGGGAATCAAACAGCTATTCCATGCTGTAAAATTTTTACAGGTCACCTCCGTTTGCCTCTATTTTAGGACACTGCTCCTCTCTTTTCTTGGCTCGGTTTCTTCATTCGTCTGCACAATGAATTCACACCCATCTAGCTTATTAAGCAAAACAAAGGCAAGACTACAGAGACACATGCCAGCCTATTCTGACCTTTCCCATATTCCAGCTCTAGGAAATTACAGGCAATAAAGTAGTTTAAAAGCCAACCTATTCTCTTCCATCTGTTTGACGTCACTATATCATTCTGTATTAAAATGCATGTGGAGCCTCAGGGAAAAAAATACATCTCTCTAAGACCAGTCCTTCATTAAACTTCCAGACCTAATTCAATGTATCAGCCGAAATGCATCCCAGAACCACAGCCAGTAATCTCAATCAGGTGGCTGACAGCACACTACTAGCCACCTGAAGTGGTAGCTCTCACCAATGTGGGAACACTTTTAAAACTGAGCTCTGCAGAAACTTATTTCAACTCTGGGAGATAAATGTTTGTCTAGTTCTTCTGGAAATGAGCAAGACAATTCTCACTAAAAAAGCATTAGATAGTCTGGCTGGTAGTGATGAGTCACTGTCTCAGCCTCTTTCTCACCAATATACTTGATAACAGGACCTATAAAGAACCATCATTATCTTTGCAATTCTTAAGTTCGTTACACTTGCAGCAGAATGGTACCACTATTTTCAGGTGAAGGACTAAATCAAAGACTAACATCTCTGCTTCAGCATTTCCCAGAATGTCTGTGCTGAGGTCAGTCATTCCCTTGTCCTGTACCCACCACCACAATAACAAAATGTCTTCACAATACCAAATCTTACATGCAACCGTGATCATGCTACTGCAGAACAGAAAACCTAACTAAGAACATTTTTGTCACTGCAGAACCAAGAAGGCCTCATTAAGCTAAGTACTGCATGAATACATATAGACAGTCTGTGCCTGTAGCAAGTTCAAACTAACTACAGAAGTCAAATGAAGAATAGGAGTGGAAACAAATACAGAGGTAATAAGGTCCTACTCCAGGTTGTGCCAGTGGCAGAATCTCCCAAGTCCTAGTTCACTGCCTTACTGAAACACAGAGTATCTCTACAATAGTACCTTAGTACTTACTTATTCATCATACTAACTGATTTACTGTAGACTTGTGAAAGAGAGAGGCTCAGTGGCTGCTCACCATTGTTTCTTTGTGCAGCTCTAACTTAAGGCCAGGAGAACAAGCATGCTACCTTTAGTAGGTGCAACAATATCTGTACAGAAAAGGGAGAGAACATACACTTAAGAGTGCATGAGATCAGCAAAGTTTTTGAATTAGAAAGAGTTATCTATTGAAGCTTCTGATATCTTGCTCTTGAGAAAGCTGACATTCTCGGTTAATAATCATGGAATTTAAAGCTTAAGGCAAAGAAAGGTTCCCCCTAAGCCAAGTTGCTAAATTAAGATCTCTAGGGAACAGGAATCAAAAGGAAAGCAGTCACTCAGGCATATTGCAGCTTAACACACCAAATGGGCAAGGCTAGCAAAAAACCCTTTAGTTTTATCTAATTTGGTAGGCCATTGTGGGTAGAAACTCTTCCCCTCAAAACAGAGGAATGCTTTTTGGCTTAAGGGTGTGCACACTTATGTGCATTTCTAGCATTCTGGTGTTTACTTTGCTAAGGACTGGGTGACTAGCCCACTAGAACTAGCCTGCCTAGTAGGGAAAGATTTCAACTCACAGAAGAGGACGTTACTACTTCCAGAACTTTATTTATAGCTTGAGTACAGTTGCCAGTCCATAACTTGTGCCCAAATCTGGAGCTCCAAGTTTGAATTCCTCTCTGCAGTCAAGAGCTTTAAACCTGATTCATTGGTTCAACTACAGAAGCAGGAGTTGTTTATTGATCTGGAAGCTCCTGGTATTGCCCTACCGCAGCACCATCACCAAACCGCTCACAGCAACAGCCAAGCTCACAGGCAGCTAACTCCCTTTAATGTGCCTGATAAAAACCCTGCTGCTTGTACTTGTTTTACACAAATACAGAGCAGCCAAGTAAAAGAAGGACACAGGTCTGAAGAAACACACCTTAAAAGTAAGGCATCCTTGCTCACAATTATCTCTGAGCCCAACTAAATGAGTTTAAGTGGGGAGGGTGATATAGTCTCTAAAAATTCAATGAATGGTTTCATCTTTACTCCCCCACACCCTCACTTTAATGGAAGTGCTAAGGATTATGAGTTCCTTACTGAAGCTGCACGAGCCATACAGTCACAACTGGTTTCAGAACTCTCTCTCAATTTTTTTTTTAAATGAAGAGATATTTCCAACCTATTTAGAAATATGAAGCAATCTGCTAGGTATTTAGTGGCCACAACTGCAGGGAATACAGGCAACAAAAATAAAGCTGTGACCACACTGCAGCATTTCTTCCAACAGCATTTCTCATCCACATACTCCAGATGTGGCCATAATACCCATGCAGGGACTAGCCAAGGGATGATCACGTTCTTTTTTTTTTTTTTTCCTTCTTCTCTCCATTAGCCTCAAGTTTTTCATGTAAATAGTAGGAATTTTTGCTTGAGAGTGTATTATATACTGTTGGAGTGATTACTGGCATTTTTTAAGGTTAGGAAACTAGCTGACATAAAACAGATCCTGTCATAAATTTAATTTTTTATAAACTGGTATCAAAGTGATTTTTAGTTCCTTAGAAAAACACTGAACCCAAGTACTGACACCCAAGCAGAGGATGCAAGCAAAGCCACTTCAGGCTTCCCCTGTCAGTCTGCCTTAGGTCTCTTCCAAAACTTTATAAGTATGAGCATGTTCTCCGAGTGTTGCAGATATCAGAGCAGCTGCTCTTACATTGGCACTTCAAGTACAAGAACTTACAGGATTTAAATATCCTCTGCATCCCAGCAAAGGATCAGACCAACACTCTTCAAATTTTCTGGCTTTCTTGTTCCATCATCAGAAGTGACGCAACCAGCAACAATAATAGCTCTTGCACAGGTTACTGCAGCTTAAGTGAGTTTTTTTGGGGTTTTTTGTGATTTTTTTTTTTTTTTTTAACATTGGCAAACTCTGCCAGAAACAGGGAGAGCACCACACCACTATGAAGATAGTTGCCACAGCTTTTTGGAAAAGCAGCACAAGGCCCCGGGGGAATTAAGGCCATAACAACTCATTGTCAACAAGAGTGCTTTTTTTAGGGAAGCCAAACATCACTCAGTTTTGCAGTACTCACACCTGAACTATTTTCAAGCCAATTTAATTGGACCAGTAGATAACCCTTAGTGCAGCTCACAACAACAGTATTTCAAAGCGAAGGTAGAGCTCAGGAATAGCAAGATAAAATTATCTGTGTTGCACTGGGCTAGCCAGTGTCAGCTTAAGGACCAACATTCCCAACTATGTTATCAACACAAGGCAGCAGATGACAGCTAGAGATCAATCTGTTCATATATACTGGTTAGCTGTAGTATGTGGTAAAGACTTCACCCTTGGACCAGGATGCACAACACACACCAGTGAGAAGTAGATGAGCATCTCTTCTCCAATACACTCAGTTCTCTATTGACCCCTTTAATCAACATCCTCACTGCAGTTACAGACAGTAACCTGTAACTCTCTGTACTAAAACTATTCCCTACCAAACCATTCCAAACTCCAGTTTAAAGATGGCCAAGTGTTTGAATTCAGTTTTACGTGTCTCTTCTTGGTCGGACTGACACTATGAGCAACGAACACATTCTGCTGTGCTCAGCCCTTTTCCAAGATATGGCACCAATTCCAGAAGTTTTATGACCAGCCGTTTCTCTAGTGAACCAGTGCTGTAACAGTTATTAAATGCAATTAGTGACAGATTCTCTTGAATGCTCATAAAATGCCACAGCAAAATGAGTCATTTGCCTGGTTTCAAAAGAGGGGCCTCTCAAGCCAGTAACAGACTTGCAAAGGTGCAACTGCTGAGGGAAATGCAGAGATGTTGCCTGCTACCACCAGCAACAATTACACACCCAATTAAAAAAAAAACAACCCCAAAGCCTGCAGCAACCAATGTTGTCCCCCTTTTTAAGAGTCTTGACACTATTTTTTTCCTAGTAACCATCAGCAATCCAGTTTTACGCAGCTGAAAATTGCGAGAAGGAACTCGTCAGAAAGTTGTTAATGAACAAATAAATTCAGTTTGCAAACTTCTAAAAATGAGGTTATTTCAGCTGGAAAAAGGCTTTTTCATTGCATTTACTTGTCCTAATTTATGCCTGCTGAAACACAGGCAGAAACTGATCTTTATGGTTCAAATCAAAGCCAAATTCCACCAATAACCGGGCTTGTTCATAGTCATTCCCGGACAGACCCTCAGCCTAAGAGATCAGGAAATCCCTAGCACTGTGCAGAATATCTGGATTCATGCTTCTGGATTAGACCTGTCCTTGTTTTCTGAAGTAATATTATCTGTATTAATGAGAATTTTGCTTTAACAGGGAGATTAGCTATACAGATAAACAAGAAATCTGATATTAGATACAGATATACTAGATAATTGCATAATCTGAAATGTCAACTAGCTTCTGAATATCAGAGTTAATTTTAGTAGCCACTTCTGTCACCCTCCTCAGATACAGTTTACAGTACTATGAATTTACATCATATTCTTGATCACTCCTGCCCAGTGCAGAGAGGGGCAAGGATTCTTTCACACCTACCAACGTCCTTCAATAAGGCATGAGGTGGCATTTTCTTCATTCTAGGAGACCTGGTCTACCAAATTCAGTAACTAAGCCATAAATTTGACTTGGGTCCATTAATTGAAAGGGAATGTTAAATGTCAAGGCCAAGACTGTATTTTTAGAGCTTTGGTCTCTCTTGAGGAAGCAGTAAATTTGTATTTCTATTGTTTGTCAGGAAATTTCCCTCCCATTTCCAGTCTGCAACCAAATTTGATTGTACGTTTTCAGTCATTAAGACATTACCCTCATTTTTAACTTAAGCTAATGTATTAATACTACTTCATCAAACAATGCCCACAACTTCAACCTATTTAAAACCATCTCTAACATTCAGGAGAGATCTAACAATATTTAACATATTCCAAAGCATCCATTTGGTTGCATGTTGGGAAAAAAACTAGTAAAAACTACTTAAATCCTAAAATACAAGAAACCCTCCAAACATCTAACAGACACTAGTAGAGATACAACATTATTCTCTGCATCAATCACGCTTAGAACTTGGTTACAGCATGGATGACCTTAACTTCTCCCAGACTGTGGAGAGTTGAAGGCTGCATGCCACCACATGAAAGGGAATCTCAGACTGGCATTGAAACCTTGGATTTGCCCTGAAGATTTGACTGTGACAAGGACAGATAAGTTTCTTCATATAATGTTATCATCACCAAAAAAAAAAAGTGACTTTATTTTAAACTTTGTTGTAATTACAGATTTCAGGAGCAAATGCAAAGACTGATCAGCTCTCACGACTGCTTTGTTTACATACAGTATATATAGTCTTCAGGCAGCAAGATTCATAATACTTAATTTCTGGACTACAACAGGAATATCACTGTTATGCTTGCTACTGCAAGCCTCAACTACTGTTTCCCATTGAAAACTCTGTATCTTAATCTGTTTTAGTTGTTGCAAGCTTTATTGGATTATGATTATGCAGTTCAACAGCTAGGTCAACAAGACACCAAGCAACATATCACACGATTCTGAATCACTTTTCTTTTTTCCTGAATCTGATCTCTCTTCAGCTACTCTTAAAAAGAGGTCAGATTATCAACTCCAAGATAAAGAACTCACATGAATAAAAAGCTTTAGAGTTTCAAAACCTGAAGGACCTGATTCTCAGACTGTAAATCTTATGGGGGTGAAGAGAGAGGGAGAAAGACTAGTCCTGTCCCCGTCCTTAAACGTGGTCCTTTCCATATACTTTTACACTGTTCAGTGAGTAACAGAGAAACAAAAAACCCTTCAGCCTCTAGTTATGACCAAATGGAATTTCCCCTTAGAAATCACAAGTCTCAGGAATGACATCACATTGCATCAGCATCTCCACTTCTCAACAATCAAGACACAAGTCAGCTATCTTCAGAAATACATGACACTCTCCTACATCATCTCAAACCCAAGTTACACACTTCATTTTTCTAGCAGGCTGCTGAAACTCGTACATCCAACCCTATCTGACTTGCTCCACAAGTTCCCCCCCTCCCCCCGCCCCATTAGGCTCCCTAATCAAGTCCAGAAGCAGAGTAGTGGCAATAACACGGAATAGCAGTAGGCAAGCTCTAGAAGAGAACAGCATCAAAAGACACTACTGTAGTTAAGCATTACAACTCTTCTATATTTTGAAGACAAACCCAATACAGAGCCTCTTCTATATGTACATAAAGAAGAAATGTCCAGGATGAGTACACCAACACCAACTCCTACAGTTTAGTTGTTCTGTCCATAATATGATTAAGACACATATGCAGAGGAGCATTTTAACAGCCCTCAGTGGTTTCAGCCTGGTTTATACTACACAGCATTCAAATCTGGCAAGAGATGTGTAAAAGGAAACAGTAGAACAGTTACCCCTCTCACTGAGGAGTCTAAATATGCACAACAGTTTGTATACACAAATTCTATTTAGAGTAACTGAATTCACTCCTGTGGCTTTCCAGCAGCACCCAACATGTATTTAAGTCTGCAAAAGTGCTCAGCTGTCACCACTCTGGTTTTAGGGGAGCACTGTTACAGCAGAGGAACACTGACGGTCAATTCAAGGATGTCGCCCAAGTAGTGGACTATTTGTGAGAATTTGCAGTCATTCCTGCGCTTAAGTCTCTTAGAGAAGGAGTTCAGAACAAACAACTGCTTGAACACCTAAAAAACAGGTAGACAGCATAAGACGACTACCTTCAAGATAAGCACAAATTTATTTTTCCTAATTAATTGTATATCAATTTGAGGTTTATATTCTAGCATTAAAGACATTTCTTCATAATGATTTGCTGGCAGCCCCTTTAAGAGAAGGTTACTTGTTTTAAACAAGTTTTACACCCAAAAACATTAATCCAATTTCAGCAAACCCCTTCACATATACATCCCACAACCCCACCACAAAAGAGCCTTTTTACTACATGTATCTCCAAGTACTATGACAGCCTTAGAACACAGTTTCTTCTTTAAAAAAAAAAGAGGGGGGCAGGGAAGCAACCTCTGGCCATGAGGGAGAGAGAAGGTAGCCATATTGTCATTTCATAAGGAAAGCATGGCTGAAAGTACTTTTACACAAACACAATTTCCTTTCCATTTCCTGAGCAAGCTTCTTTTTGAGCCACCAGCCCCTGCACTAGAGGAAACATTATAGCAATCACCACAGATCAATGAGCAGAAAGCAGAAATCTCACCTGATAGTAAGTCTTAATGTTTCTGACTAAGATGGTCAGGTTTTGAACCCGAAGATAGGTGTCATTATTTACATGCTTGTTGACGCGTTGGTTTGTTGGTCGAGGATCTCTATTAAAAGAGGAAAAAGAAAATAAAGCATTAGTAGTTTATTCAGTGGTAAGACTAGCATCTCAATAATACACCAATAGGAAAACCTTTAAAAATTCACTCATTAAATGTGCTGACATAATTATACAGGATACGTGTACGTTAGTTAATGATAGAATAAGCTCATTACATTTGCACCTATGTATAACTTGGAAATCTTCCTGCACACCACAAAGTAACCTACTTTAGGTTAACCCACACAGCAATTCAGGGAAGCTTCCCTCCTTATTTGTATTTCCCAAAAGCAAAGAGCATATTTAGTTTGTGCACACTAGATCAAAGTAGTCTCTGATAATAAGGGGTTTATCTTATTTAAATAAAGGGAAGCCTAGGAAAGACTACCATGCCTGCCTTGGCTTTGGAGTTTTATGACAAGAAGAGGGTGTTAATACTTGGTCAGTGATCACTGTGCAAACTGCAAAACCCAGATGTGGGTTCACTGAAGGGAAAAAGGAGCACTGCACTTTTATTATACCCACATCATCTAACTACATCTCTCTCACATACCCATCGTGTCACAAAAAACAGCTCTAGTGGGGTCTAATTCGACTGGGCTTCAAAATATGAACAAAAAATATAAACATAGGTGAGATACAAGCAAGACAGGAAAAAAGTTGGTGGAAAGATTTTAGGGATAGAAGCCTAAAGTTTTTGTTTGATTTTAAAGGAAGCAAATCAAAGCTGTACCTGAAGCAATTTTATTTCTAAAATAAAAAACACAGGGGAAAAAGCTGCAAATAATTCAATATGAACTTGCACCTTCAAATTCTCTGTGTGCATATGCTGCAAGAAAAAGGAACCTGAAAACCTTTTTCTGCCAATAGCATAGATCAAAGCCTTGTGTTTCCCCTCTAATAAAGACTCTTATCAGCAAACTCCTACACAATCCAAACACCTGCCTCCCAGAGCTCTGCTTTGCCTGTTAATTAAGCCATTCACAGCTCTTCCAGGGCCAAATATTGAACTCGGGCATTGACAAGGAAATAAAAGAGGAACTGATCCAATATTTATTTTTTAAAATATATCTGCCAAAGTTTACATTATGTCAAGGCACTTTTTCTTTTTTTTTTTTTTTAAATGCACAACAATCCCAAAACACCTCTCTAGTGAAAGCCCCACTATGTGTATAAATATGACAGAATACATAGATATTCCAGAGAGGAGAGAATACTGCCTTGGCATCAGATAACATCAGACACAGTATTTACATAGCAAGGCTCAAGCAAACTGAAGTACAGATGGCCAAAACTGGCACTGAGGTAAACTAGTAAGACCCTACACAGCTTTTACAGCAGCAAAGGATTTTGTATGCTGACTGGCACTGTAATAAATTACGAAAAAAAAAAAGCAAACAAAGGCAACCGTAAGAAGCTTTTAAAGTGAAATCTGCAATAAGTATTCCATTTTACTGATGCTTAGATACATGAGTGCAGAAGCCATACCCATACACAGTTTGACAGTATGTGTCTTCAGCAATACAGCAAGTTGGAGAAGTGTAAATGGTACCTGTGCTTGAATTCAAGTACTTGCCTTCAGTACACTCTGAGCAGACGCTGGATGCTTAGCCTTTCTAGGTGAGATTGCGACAACGAACCAGGAAGGTAGAGGAACATACATTAAAGAGAAGCTGGCCAAACAGAAGGGTCAGCCTACAGTTCTCATTTCCACATGAAAACTCACATAGGCAGCACGCTGCCATGCCACTGTCTGGCAGTGACCCAGGTCTACAGCCAGGGAGAAAAAGCTTGGACTGTGTAGTGGAGCAATACTTCACAACCCTTTCCCAAACAGCACAAAACAGGGCAAAAATCCACAAAACACACCCCCTGGCCACAGCAAAGGAGAGGTAATTTCTTCACCAGCTGCAGGCAGTGTAACTGCAGGACTTGGATGAGGTTTTCAAGAGTACGTAAGACGCAGAACTCCTCCTCCTTCCAAGACAAGACCTGCTCATCTTTTGGCACAGTGGAGCTAGCAGTCTGTTACAAGAACATAAGCACTGGCAGGACTGGGGCCCTTGGAAGCAATTCTGGACCTTTTATCCTATCATCTTCATTAAGGGTAATTGATTGCCCCAAGAGCCCTTAATGCCACTGACCTCAGGGTCCTCTTAACCTGAAGCCAAGCCACAGCACAGTGTCACTCTGGCAGTCCTGCCTTCTCCTCCTCAAAGAAGGAAGTTAAAAGCTTTTCTGAAAACAGAATGTAGCTTGAAAAAAATGACAGTTTGGATTTCTGAATACCTTGTACAACCAACTTCACCTAGGATCTCAGCTCAATTGAGAGGACCCTTTGTACAAGAAGTAAAACGCGAGCACAGCCTACACTGTGAATTACCACAGGGCTTACTGTCTCCATAGGGAAGACTAAACAATTCCTTCTCAACAAGCAATATCCCATTTCTTATTGATTTGTTACCATATTTTTTTCTTAATCCTGGATCAGATTAAGCTCAAGTACTGACTACAGCTGTCCTAGCTCCACACCTGAGATCTTGGAAGAGCTGCAGAAAGTTGCTCTTGGAGGCAGCGCGAGGTTCCCAAAAAAATAAGACAGATTTGTTCTTTTCCATTTACCAGATAAGCCCAGTTTTATCCAGCTGAACTGACAAAACATCTTTTGACCTAATAAGCATGGAGATGAACACTTACAAGAATTAAGTGTTTGAGGCATGTGTTTATTGAGAGAGAATATGGTTTGTAGCATTTTTCAAACATTTTGTGTGTCAGACCTCCTCTGGAATAATCATGTTGTGTTACGTGAGGTCAGCTGGATCCGTCCTGCTGCTGCTGCCTCGTCCACGTCACTCACCCAGCTCCTGAGACATCTCGGGGGACACGGAAGGGACGAGATGAAGGAGCAGCAAACGTGCCTCCTGCTGCAGGAGCAGACCCAGACCCACCCGCTGCCTCCTCCCCAAAGGGGAGCAAAGAACGGCCCAGTGGCGGGGGAATGGGGCAACCCCCGGGACCAAGCAGGCCTGAGGCTGCCTGCGCTCAGGGAGGAGCGAGCTGCTACAACACCCACAGCCACATGTCCTCACCCATCTCAAGAGAGGTGAAAGAAAAAGGCTAAAAACCTAGAGAGATCGAGGTACTCGCAACACTACAACCCAAACAGCCTGATCTACAGCAGGGAATAGCAGGAAGAGGAAGCAGAGTCCTCAAGGAAAAAAGGCACCTGAGTAAAATTACACTGTAAGAGGCAAATTCTGTGTTTAAAGACATTTCTACCCTAAAGAAAACAGAGCTGTTGGTACCATACTCTGCACATTATAGCACCTGTTTCGTTGGTGGAACTTGCTTATGAAGAATTTTACAGAAAGAAACTCTTTCCAAGAATCATATTGAAAATTAAAAAGATTTTTTTGTAACACCAAGTAACCCAAACAAATTTCTGTCTGAATGTATCTGAAAAAAAAAAAAAAAAAATCACTAAACACAATCTCAATGAGATACTTTTCAGTCCCTTGATGTTTAGTCTTTCCCTTACACGCAAATAATATGAAAACTACAATTCTCTTTTTTTTAAAAGCCACCTAACTCCTCCAGATCAAAAGTTATCTACATAAGACTGAGGCAGTGTGACTAAGGGAGGTACTTTGCAAACCTGTAAAAAACACCAAAGCCAAATAAACAGAAGTCTTAAACCTCACTATATACCCAAACATTTTAAAGTTGTCCTCCAGTCTGTACACCTTCATGACTCTTACAGGAGCACAGAGGAAAGGAAGGGCCAGGAGACAGAGGCCAAGTGACAAGTTCAGCAGGCATGGGGCCGGCAGCACAAGTGCTTGAAGATGTAACCCCTTAAGCCACCAATTAATAAAATAAAAGTAGCAAAGAAAATAATTTCATTTTCAAAATTCAAAATGACAATCCCATTTGAGCAATTTCTGACAAGTAATTTTGATGAGTACGGGGGAAGCCCACAAGCCAGGCCCAAGGGTTACAGGATGCCAGAAGGAACCGGCTGTCCCCGATGTGCCCAGCATCCCACAGCACTTCGCTCTGCAGGTAACTCACTAACTGAGAATACACCATGCTTCAGCCAGTCTAACTCTCCTATTATCAAGTGGGATGATGCCACTAAGGCTGGCAGGATTTCTAAACTGCCTGGAAAATGGTAGAAAAATGTACCTCTAAATGAGATTTTAAATTGAATGGATGCATATGTAACCTTCCAGTCTTTGTGCCACTTGCTACAAACCACAAGAAGCAGGCACTCAACGTGGCTGTTCCTGTCACATGGTCGAAATTAAAGATGACAGATTGACAGTACCACAAACCATGATAGCTGCGATTAAAATGGAAAAACCTATTATTTTGCATTTTTATTATGCAGTTTTAATACAAATAGCTTTATCAGCTGTATTCCTAATACACATTCCTGTTTGCTAAATGTTCTAACAGAAAAAGCAGAGTCTACTAGCAATTAGAACAGTCAATATGAGAACACTTATGTGCTCATATGCCTGCATGTGTAAACCCCACACTATTTCCCAAATAAAACTTTCTATAAGAAGTTAAACAAGGCAAATATTTGCTTATGCCTGTAGGTATTATGCCACAGCTGCAACTGTAACCCTGAAGGCAGCCTATGCAGTGTCACCACGTGCTAGTTTCATACCAGGAAGTGACGCATAACCATCTGAAAAAAGTTCTTTAAAATTTGTCCACAGAGAAGCTCACTAACCTGATACACATAAATCCACCAGAAACACAGAAGGTCAGAACATGGTAGTTCCACTTTGAAGATTAACAAACATTTTTGTATGCAGAATATTCAGCTGGTACTGCAAGCCTGCAAAAATCAGTATGTCCTTCATGCATATACACTTGGACAGAACACAGGAAGTGAAACCACTCATTTACAGCAAAATGACTTGAGAAAACGTTTGGCTTGATTTAAAATATAAGTGGGGAAACCAAACGCTGCTGTTGGGCTCTTCCTATTAGATTTAGCTCATTAAGCAGCTAGGCACCACTATTGAGAACTAAGCAATCCCCAAGTCTTTTTAAATGGGTTTTGCTTTGTTAGGGATCACCAGCAAAGCCCAACAGCTGGTTACCTACCAACCACGTTGTGGCCAGAATCTGCCTAAGACCAAGCTGGGTTCCCTTCCTCCATCCTTGCACCGTGGCTACATTCAGTGTGCCTGAGCAAGCTCCATTTCATTGAGGGCTGGCATTCCTGAGGGCAGTTCATTTCCAGAGAAGATGGCGCAAAGGCACAGCCCTGCTTTCACCTTCTGTCATGCAGCCAGCAGGGACCTGGCAGGCAGGAAAAGCGATAGATGTCACGTATCTCTCTGGTGACACAGCTGCCTTGCTGATATGAACCCAGCACCTAAAAAACATCGACACCACAACATCAAGGAGTTGGGATCTTCTCCACCCACTTTAAAGTTGCCAGCGAGCATTTGGGCAAAATACAACCTATTACAACAGAAACTGGAGGCTGACTGGACTCGCATCAGCCCAGTCACGCCTCAAACAGCTAAAGCCTTACTTTCACTTAGCAATCTCCACTCAACAGGTATATCTGGATTTCTTCACAGATCCACCTGTATTTTTGGCCATGGATTAAACTTGAAATCTGCTTAGCTGCAGGACAAAAATGTTGTATTTTTAATAATGAAACTCCAGAGAATTTGGCTTTTGAAATCTTCACCAAAAGAAACTTGATCTGCAGTAAAGTACTGCATCACACCTGGTGTTTAGATGCAAGCTCATGTGCCTGTGTTATTTGTGTTCCAGTAAGCAAGAAAGCAGGATATTTAACCTAAAAAAAAAAAAGCAAAATAACACACGAGTGAGGAGACAGCGATCCACATCAGGAGCCCAGCTCTTTCACTCTGCTACCCCATGCACTCTGCCTGCATGTGCATTCAGGCAATCAACGCTATCACAGCACAGCGTTATCAAACTCTAGTTCTATCAAAGGCCCTCATTAATACAATTTCAGCAGGAAGAAATCTCAAGCCAACCACTTGAGGGACCCCACTTCAGGGACCAGGACTTGAAAAACTGATGAGCAAGCATTTAAAAAAAAAAAACCAACCCACAACACATTTATTTTTCTGTTCTGAAAGATTTGTGGGGCAGAAACAAGCCTTGCAAGGCTTTCCTGATTTACAGGCAAGCAGTAATTGCATTGCAAGTTCCAAAGGTTAAGTCAGAAAAAAAGTGAAGTTCATAGTCAGCACCTCTCTCGAGCACCTTGCTGGGTTGCGATACATAAATGCAACCGCAATCCTTCCCAAGTTAAATAGTCTTGGGCTCTCAGTAGAAAGCTCTTGGTTTCAAGCTCCTTAGACACCACCGAAGCACTGCCAAAGCTCCCTAAAAAGGGGGGGGAAAAAGCCCTGATTGTGTATAATGGCACAATTTCCTACTCAACACTGCTTGTGCTTTCCCCACTTTCTGCGACACTGCTGGCAGAAATGGTTTTTTGGAAAAAACAAACTTATTTTCCTGACTGCTTAGGGCAAGAAAACACGCCAGGGCATTTCTCACAAACACGTTATATCAAAGTGTCACTGCGCTCAGCCAGCCTATACGCTTATCTTCTTTATTTCAAAGAGTTCTTATCGTTCACTCCTTGTCCCCAGAGCATTGTTAAGTTGCTCAGCAGACTTTAACAATTTTACTTCTCCTTAGACATATTTCAATGGTCAACTACAAAATATTTAAGTTTGCATACATCACCTGATAAAGTCCTTCTAAAACACATCACGCTTAAGAACGCCACCATCATTCAAAAGCCACATAACTTCAGCCTATCTAATAACAAAATTCAAGAGCAACTAAGTTAATTTTTCTTGTTTTGAAATAGTAAGATTCTTTCACATATTAGATAACAGTGATAGTTTAGTTAGTTAAACCTGCATCAGACTCAACTGCTGCTGTTCCTTGATAGTTTGGTTGGTCATCTCTGTGCCAAACAATGGTCATAAATCAAAATCCAACATCCCACATCTTGGAAAACTACAAGTCTGGATCTGAATGCTCATATTCAAAGCTCTAATTTACAGACAGTTCTCAAAGAGTAATTATGCTTTAAAAAGAGTAATGCTGGAAATTGTTTTCTCTTTAGATCAGGTTTCCATCCCAGCTAACATTTTACACCACTAATTTGTTATCCCCAAATGGGTCAATTGATCTGGATTCTGTTCCGAATCATCCATCTTCACTAAGTTTCAGTTCACAATTTCAGCTGTTAGTAACATCAAACAGGAAGAAAATTTTATTACCTTTTGAGATGGAGCAGCCAGGTACTAGAAGATAACAAAACTTGCTGACTTGAGCGGGTAGGGCATGGATTGTCAGAATATTTTTTTAAGTTACTTTTCAATAATTTCACTTAAAGATTCTAATATGAATTCTTCATTTAAGTGCTTGGAATTGGCCTAACATTGCAAATCACTGGTTGATTTCATTCACTTAAGAGAACGCAGTGCCAAAATTGAGTGATTTCTTAAGTCTCTTTCCCTAAAAGTCAAATACTCCTCCTTTCAAACTCTCTCTCTCTGACACATTCAGAAAATTCAAAAGCAAATACAAAGATGATAGAAAACGGTCAGGACCTGCATGCTACAGACTAGCAACAGGAAAGGATGTGGTTAAAAAAAACGTACAAGCTCTTTCAACAATCCACTTCAACGTTACAGTATTTTCAGTGTTTGCTCTTTTAACGTATTTATAAGTTCCCTCAAGATATACCCTTACAGCACTGCCCGAAAGAGATATCACTGAAGTTGGGGTGGTTTTTTTTCAAATTTATGTATTTAATATCTAAGCTTACACGAGATTAGACACACTTCAGATGAAATCCTCCCAGTAAAGCTTCATATGATAAAATACTTTCATTTCCTTATTTGCACTGCTGCATACCTCCTGTAAAGCATATATGAACAACTAAGAAAAAGTGTGTGTGTGTGGGGGGGGGGGGAAGTAAAAACCACATACTACCCCAAAAATCCTAGAAAAATGTTAAAGTAGATTTTATAGAACTGGCTTAGGGTTTTTTTCCTTTGTTTTTATTAATTTCAAAGAGCAACCAAAAGGAAAAAAACCTGCAATCCCGGTGCTCTCGCCCTACACCCAGTCCTTGCAGCCTGTCCGCTCCCAAAGCTTTCCGACCGAAGCCGTGGATGAAGACGCTGCCCGATTACCGAGCGACCCACCACATCTCTCCCTCCGCAGCCCCGATGCCGCCCGCGGGCGAGGAGCCGAGAGGTGCTCGGCGCTGCCGCCCCTCCGGGCACGCCGGGACCGCTCCACGCGGGGCTACCGTCCATCCCTCCCTCGGGAGCCCACTCACATTTGCAGCATGATTCTGTTCAGGACGACGCCGTCCACCAGGTCCATGTAGACGCCGAGGTTGTCCTCGTCCCCGCTCCCCAGGGCCCCGAAGGTTTTCACCTGCCGGGAGGAAGGACAGCGGGGTTGGGGGGATGGCGGGGAGGGCCCAGCCGCCCCCTCCGTCCCCGCTGGGCCGGGGCCGCCCCGCCGGCAGCCTCCCCGCTCCCCCCGCCCCTGCTCACCCAGGTCACCAAGGGGCTCTGCAGGAAGAGCTCCAGGAGCTCAGAGACGGTCACGTCCATGTCGCCGGAGCCCGGCTGGCGGCGGCGGCGGGAGGCTGCGGGAGCGGGGCCGGCTCACTCAGGAGACAAAGGCGCGGAGCCCATGGCCCGCCGCTCCGCTGCCCGCCGGGCGCTGCCTACAGGGGAAACAATGCGCGGCTCATCGCTCCCCGCCCCCGCGCCGGGGGGAGACGCGGGGCCGCTGGCCGCCGCTCCGGTCCCTCCTCCCGGCAGCAACAGGCTGGTCCTCCTTCGCCGAGCTCGCCCCGCAGCCGCAGGAGGGGCTGCCCCGGGCAGGAGCGAGGAGCGCCAAGAGAGGAGGACGAATGGGGACAGCCGCCCACGGCGAACTCCCCCGAGGCCGGGAGCAGAGGCGCGAAGCTTCCGCTGAAGCAGCTCCGAGAGGCGGCGCAGCCCCTCAGCCCCCCTCCAGCCACCGCCGCGGCGCTACCTGTGGCGGGGCGCGCCCTTGCCCCGGCAATTAGACCCGGGCCGCGGCAGCGCCATGACAGGCACGGCCCGCCGCGAATGAGAGGCGCGGAAAGGTCGGCGCCGGCCAATGGGCAGCGCCCCTGAGCGGCCGCGGGGGAGGGAGGGGCGAGCGGGGGCGGGCCGCGGTGCGAAGCCGGGGCGAGCTGCTTGCGGTTTCTCCGGCGCGCGCTGCCCATCCCGGCTTCGCCCGCCCGTTGCTCCTCCCGGCAGCCCCCGCCCGCGGCCGTCCCGCCTCCCCCCGCCCGCGGCCGTCCCGCCTCCGCGGCACCGAGATCCCTCGGCCGAAAGTTTGCGAGAGGGGAGCCGGCGGCGTCTGTCCGCCCCTCTGCGGCCGGCCACGGCGTGGCGCGCCGCTGCGGAGGCAAGAGGCAGGGGCGGCCCCGCTCCACCCCCCCGCGGCTGCGGCTCGTTTCCTCATTTGAACCGAAGGGATCGCGGAGTCCCGCGGCGAGGTTAGCCCGCGACTTGGGCGGCTTTGGGACCGTGCCGTGGGCCGTTATACCTGCGCACCGCCTGCGCCGGTTGCTGGGACGTGCAAGGCGCTGTGCCCTCCTCTGCTGGGGAACGACGCAAGTGCAGAACGCTAACGCGCAGGTTTAAAGTTTCTGCTTTAAAAAGCACGAAACTACCCATAAAGTAGCAGGCAAGACGAGCTTTTGTAGGGATGCTTCAAAATACGCAGCATAAACCCCTTCTTGCAGCGCAGTAAACCTAAACCGGAAAACTGAGGAAAACGAGAGGCACAACCTGTTGCGTGCACGTTTGAAATAAAACGCAACAAGGTGCAAATGGCGTTCCTCACCGCTGCTTTCCAACTGCGCGACAGCGTTACAGATGTCCTTGTGGGCTAATGGTGCCGAGATTTATGGCGTGAGCTCCTCGTAGAGGGACGCCGTTTGTTCTGGGCTGGTGCAGCTGGAAGCGGTGCAGAACCCCGCCCGCGGCACGGACAGCTGGGGCGGAACAGCTTTGCACCACGGGTGTGAGTCACTGTCCCGCGGGGACAGAATTTATTCTGTCTTTAATTGGGGGGGGGGGGGGGGGGAATCCCAGGTAACCTGGGTTTATTTATCCCAGTGTCAGATTTTGAGGAAAAACAATTTAGTCATAAAGTTGAACCTTTGCGTGCATGGTGTTAGGTAGCGAGGTTTGGTTTTACTAGGATTCATTTGGTTTTGCTGTTTTTCACAGAATGTAGTCTTTTCTCTCTGGTATTTATCAGTCTTTGCATCAGCCACTATTTCTTGTTTGGTCATACTGAACTCTCAAAATATATTTTGGATCTTACAGAGTCGGGCAAACCGTATCTGAATTTCCTTTTATTATTAACCACTTAACCTTCCATACGTGTTTCTGGGAAGGGAGGCGGGTGTATGCGTGTTTGTGTATCGGCTGAGGGAAGGACATCTGTTGTTTTGCCTGAGGGACTTGAGCAGTTTGTAAGCAATCTATTACTAAATGATAGACAGTGGTGCTCCTTGCAGCAGCCTGTTTGTCCCGCTAAGACTGGGTTTAATTATTTGCTTCGTGAAGATCCTTGTTTTAGGCAGCCCTGTACATATAGAGGACCCTGCGGTTTTTGGTAGCATCAGTCACTGATGCATTAGTGAGGTCGGACTTTGTGTTTGCTTCTGATAGACTTTAATAGAGCAGAAAGGGAAGCTCACCAGCATGTCAGAGTAAGAACGCCGCGTCCACCTCCCTCCCTCAGTGCCACTGCAAGGTCCTTGTCCCCAAGTGCCAGCTGAGGGGAAGGTGCCGCCGCTGCAGCGCCCGCACTCCCCGTGTCTCCGTTAGATCACCCCGCTGGGTAACACTGGGATTCCCACTAAAGAAAGCAAGAGTATCCCAGGCCTCGGGCTTCAGATCAGCGTTCGGATGGATCCCAGTATTACACGGGAATGGCCATAAATTGGTGGATGTGCTATTATAAGGCATGCAATTTATTTCTGATCCTCAAAGCTGTAGTCCAAGGAAGGAGAACTCCTGGCTGCTAGGCTGGACCTGGCCCACGTGACCTGACACTTGTTTACACGACAGTAGGACTATTCCTCTCTGAGATTCCTGAGGGGATGTACCAGGAGAGTACAAATAGTTAAATTAACCCTCTATTGTGTGAGTCATGTAGCCTAAGCGTTTCTGAACTGGGAAAGAAGGAAGTTTTGCAAGGAGACCATCTGTTGTAGTGGGAAGGAGAAACAGGTATGCTTTGGAGCATAACAGCTCCTGCTCGGGTGTGGAGAGAAAAAGAAGAGTGGTTAATAATTTCTCAGCACTTCAGAGGGATGGACTGCTATACTTTAACTTCTTGAAGCCTTGTGATCTCCTGTTGTGTGAACAGGTTTCATTAAATAAAATTTTAAAGCTATTACTGCAGTACTTACAACAGAGGACGGGTGTGTTAATTAACAGAGTCAAAACAAAAATATCTTTGAAAAATATATAATCCCCTTCCGAGAAGAAAGAATACAAATGCAAGACTGCTTTCCTACTTTTCACAACTTGGATGCAACTCGTTTGCAGGAGTACGCCTCTCCAGACTCCTGAAATGAAGCAACAGTTGCGAGGGGCCGACGGAGGTGTTGCCAGTAGTGAGATGGCTGAAAGGGAGGGCGCGTCATGGGGCACAGTTACAAACCGCAAACTTCTTACCCGGGAAATCTTCCTGGGCATGCTGTTAGGTGCCACACGCTCACCCGTTGTTCAAGGGTACTGCGGGTGTCACAGAAAACATTTGGCCGCCTGCAGTAGCGTAGCTGCGGCAGCAGGACGGGAGCGCGGATGGGGACTGGGCTGAGGACGCCGCCGCCTTGGCCGCGGGGGCCGGGCGGCCTCTGCCGGTGGCGGCCGGTAGCGCAGGCGGCGCGGCCGGGCCGGGCCCGGCCCGGGTGTCGGGGCAGAGGCTGGGGGCGGCTGCGTTTTCGGCTCTGGTGCTGAAAGCAGAACACCACTAGAAAATAGCATTTTTCTCGTTTTGAAGAACGATGCCACTGATGTAGCATGTAAAATATCGGTAAACTCCTTCAGCACGTGTGACAAGGGGGCATCGAAGCGCTGCGAGGGTCTGCAGCCCTCAGCTGAAGCGCCGAAAGACCGGGATAAACGCTGAGAAGTGCTCACCGCGAGTCTTTTAAAGTCCCCGACTGCTCTCTTGAGCCGCCAAGTTCAAGCTGGCCCCCAGGAGCAGTCAGTGCGAGTCGGCGGAAGCCTGCTGCCCTGCAGAGGCAGGAGAGCGGGCTGGCCCCGGCCTCCTGCCAGCTCCGACCTCGGGCTCACGGTGCAGGCCGCCGGGAGGTCAGGCCTGTGCAAAACACGGACCCTGGCTATCAGACCCCCAAACCGAGTCTGCCGGGTTTTTTCTCCTCAGTAATTCTGTGTCATACCTGTCAGCCCCACCTAGGTGTTTGCTGCTTCCTCTATGTTCCCTCCACACCATGACTTAGCATTTATAATATGAACACTTTTATACACCTGCCTTGTGTTTCACCAAAGATGGAGCTTGTAAAACCTCATCCACCTACTACAGGTCAGGTCAAGTTCTCATTTCTGGTGGTACCTGAAGCTGCTGCCTTCACACAGCATACAAAATAAAATAAATGCCTGTGAATATGCCCAAGAAGATAAAACAAATGCCTGTGAATATATCCAGGAAAGTTCAGATCCATGCAATTGCATTTGGAAATCATACTTCTTACAGTAAAGAAATGACGAAAAATTGCAGTACTGAATTTTAATGTGATTTGCAACAACTTTTTTTTCATACCATTTGCACACGGTCAGCTTTCAACTAAAAACATAATCATCAAAGAAGCAAGAAACACCAGAACCACGATTTAAAACGCATACAAAGGTACAAGCAGCTAAAGACACCAGGATGTTTAATGCCTCCCTTATCATTTCTAAAGCACTCTTCACAGCCACAAAGCACTCGACTCTCAGCAACAGAGACCACAGAAGGAAATTTCTAAGCTCAAGCATTTCCAAATGTTCCTTCAGGCTGACTGTAAATGGCATGATTCACCTCCCTCAGACTGTCCCCTAGCAACGATTACAACCATCAACAAAGCTCCACCATTCATCTGCTGTCTGAAGTGTAAGTTGCTGAGGGATGGGAAGAACAGAATTCACGAGGTTACAATACAAGAGTTAAACTCATGGTAATCAGGAAAGGGCTTTTTCTCCTCCTTTGCTTGGGACTGTCGTTAAGCAGCTTTCTTGTAAATATGACTCTACTGTTCATCAACCAACTTCTCAGCTATGAGGCAAGTTTACTTTAAATAGACTCTGGAGCTGTAAACAATGGGTGCCAGGAAGAAAAGAAGGTGGCCAGAAGATAGCTTTGCTCCTCGCAATACCCGATTCTGAAAAGCTGTTTTCAATATTGTTCATTTTGTTAGGACAAAGGTGGTAAAGAAACCGCGTTAGAGAAATTTGAATGAAAATAGAAAGAAACAAAATGATATGTGCTACCAAAACACAAACAAAACCCCAAAAGTATTTGCTTATGTGCCTTATGTGCCAGTCTGAATGCTGGGGGGGGGGGGGGGGGGGGTGATGGTGATTTACAGTCTCTGTAGCTGTTATCTGAAAGAAAACATTCAGAGAGGAACTCCCAGAAAACCTAGCTTTAACCTTTGATACAGGGTGGGATGTTAATTCAGCGCTGAAATTTAAGCTATCTGATGAGAGTAACATAATGCAGAATCTAAAATACAAGGAGAGTCTGGGCAGAATATCTCATAAACATCTCGGTCCATGGAAAATAAAGACACGAGGCAAACAATAAAGTTAATACGGAGCAAAAGATATGGGGAGAAGATGAAGGGGCAGCAGTGGTTTATGGCTCTTTGCATGAACTTGAAAGCAAGGGAGGAGTACTCGCATCCCAGGCAAACACAGGAACCATGGCATAACCTCCTTGACTTGAACCCTTCAGAGAAGCAACGAGAGCCACAGCAGCAGAGGAATGCTCATGACTCTGAAAGAAAAGATAGCAAATTCATTTAAATTAGACTCATAAGCTAAAGAGGTGCTAGGAACAAAGGCTGGTCATGGTGATCTAAAGCGGTGAGCTCGGGTGGAGTGTGGGAATTACATGTCCAGCAAATTGGGAAAGATGTCATTTGAAGCAGCAGCAGAGAGGGGAAGGTGTCTTGTAGCTTTAAATCTCATGGGCTTGGCTCACTCTTACAAGTGAGATTATTTTTCAATTACAGATGCTTGAGAGAATTGTTATTTGCATTATAACAGCAGTGTTTCACAGATGTTGTAGTAACTGTAAACTCACCGTAGAGCATAAAAGGACTCTACTTTGGTGACGCTACTGTACAAAAGCCATTCTCTTCCTTGGCTATACACACCTCCTGCCTGTCCTTGTATCCTGAAGACAGACCTGTAAGCAGATTATCTATCAACATAACTCAGTTCTCTCACTATTTGATGTAGTAGTAGCTGGGGTGTCCAAAAACCACAGATGATCAGACACATGTGGTGATTGTATTCACTACACTGTACACACTGTCGTATCTGATCTACATCAGCCACCTAGCCATACTTTGCTAATGTTTTACAAAGGCCAGTAGGAGACTGCAAGCTGCCAGACACATTTTGATATTAGCAGCACCCTAAAACAGCCATAGCATATTGTTACTGCATTAGAGGAAGCCTGGATGCTCAGTGAGAAAGGGCTAAAACCAACCAGTTATTATGAGGTGGACTATGTTGTGATATGGTAGACTACCTTTCAGATGTCTGGATAATGACTAGAAATAGATGAGGTGGTGATGTGAATGGTTTAGATATCGACATCACACATCTAGCTTGCAAAGTTTCTCTAATTGCCAGGTATGGCTCTGGAGAAGGAGGGGCAAGCTGAAGCTTGCTTTTACATTTGAGGCAGGTAACTGTAAGGACTCCCCAAAGATGGCAGTGAACTACAAACTCCCGTCTTGTGGAGTGAGGTGCTTTGCTGCTCTGGTGAGCAGTTTTGTGCCCGCAGTTATAACATGCTGAATGTGGCATCTCCCATCTTGGGTGTCTTGGTCCACCTCAAAAGGCAGAAGACCAATACAGTTATTAGCTGTCAAAAATAAAGATACTCGCCCAGTGACTTGGGTAGAACTTGACCCAAGTTGTGCTCAGGGATGAGTGGCTGAAATGCGTTCCCCATAAAGCCGAGCCATCAGGCACTTCATCTGGCACCCAGTGCTGCCAGGTTATGAGGTAGGCACGTGTTTTTCCCTGGGGTTACAATCGTGCATCCTTACATTAGCAACAGGCTGCAAAAGACAGCTCATAGCTCCAAACAAACTATACAACTACCACAGCCATTTCCTTCAGGTATCACATCACATATGATGTAGCTACAGTCACACATTTCTCAGCTAAAGAGTTGTCAAGATAGATTTGCATACAAACATGCCATGCAAATGTAGCTCTTCCTTACTACAAAATTAACGTGAATTAGACACCATTCAACTGGGAAAATTAAACATACTAAAAGTGTGGAATTCAGATCCTAGAGGCTTGAGTCTACCTTAGGTCACTGGTGTCACGCACTTCACTCTACAGGGAGGTCTTTTGAATGTCCAGATATAGAAAGTTCATCTTATTCACCCAAGCAAGCAAGAGGAAAGTCCGAAGGTCAGCTAGTTGCATACTCGAGAGGTTCCACCTGTTGTCCTGTCCTGTTCAGAACAATGAACAGTGAGGACTGGTTATTCTCACTCTGCTGTGCAGACATCTGTATGGCCCTGATGGACAACTGTATCAAAAAATAAATCCCACAACACAACTGGTCTAACAAAATGCATGCATCTTCATATTGGTTCGAAAGGAACACATGCTCTAAAGATGAAATACCGCCTATATATTCTGATAAAGATATTGCTAGCTATACAAATACTAAAAAAAATTTGAAAGGTGCTTTATAAAGAGCACAGACATAAAAAACTTCTGCAGACAGACAAACACACATTACTCTATTACTAGCTTTGGCACGTAGTTCTCCTGCCCATGAAAACCAAACATGTACATTCCCCTTATTTCTTGCTGCAGGTAATCTAGACCTTGAAGAGATAGAAAATTTATTTCCATTTTGAGGCTAAACTCAAACATACTAAAAGCTGTGCTCTGTGGTTGGGTTTAACCAGCGGTTATTTCTTCAGTAAGAATTGGAGCTTCCAGCTCTCCTGGCTAATCTACAAAATCCTGACTGATGGCAGCAGATGAAGTCACTTCTCGTTTGGGGGAATCATGGAGGTGGGGGAGCCATGGCGAGGAAACAAGCTTTTTTTCAGGATAAGATGATCTAACTTAAGACCATTTTCAGACATGTAAAAGTGGCAGCAGATTGGAAACAGAGGGGTTTTTGAAGTGTCTCCCAACTGTTCACTGTTGTTAGCATAGACTCCTGTGAATCAGATCATCAGGAGCTGCTTCCAGGTACCTCCACATCCTTCATCGCAACGTTGATCAGATCTTGCGGAATGGCGAGATTAACAAATTGCACATCCCTGATCATAGCTTCCGTCGGGGATCCTTGACCGCTCAACACCCATTCAGTGACAGAGTGAAGGTACAGTTGTACCGTCTCTGGCCTCACCAGCAAAAGCTTGTACTGCACTCTCCAACCCAACAGCATCAGCCTCCCATCTGAGCACCACAGCTGTCAAACGGCCACTTCTCATCAGCGGGTTTAAAAGAAACCTGAGGTGAGCGCACTTTAAAATTAAATTTCCAAGATTTCAGCCACTAAAGCGTACATCTGAAGCACAAAAGACTAGCCTTGTCTGAAAACATGAGCATAATGTAAGGGCTCTGGTGTGCACATACTTCCAGAAGCAATACTAACCAACACACGACTACTGAATGCTTCTGAACCCTTTTAGGTGGGCAGCCCACACACAGTATCTTTACGCATGTAATTTAAAGTTGCTTACAAGTGGAGTATCAAAATCAATGTTATTCAGCCCAAATCATCCCCAGTCTATATTACAGATGCACATTTTGTAGGCATAAATCCACCCTATACTGAATAATTTCCAGGTCTCAACCCAAACCACAAACAGTTGTTCACATGGAGCCATCGCAGAGAAGTTCCGAGACAGACAGATGCCTTTCACCTCCGGGAGGTGCAACAGTGCACAGCGAGGCTACCAGCATGGGTCTGAAATCTCTGAAAGTCAGTAGCTATTTCAATCATTTCCTAGTAGCATTCTACCTTTTTTTTTTTTTTTTAAATATTATCTACTGGCTTATATATTATTTTTGCATTGTTCATAAATGTAATTGGCATACAGAAGACAACATCTTCCCCCTCCCTAAGATTGCCTTTTTTCCAGCAGTCCGCAGGGTTTCATTTCAGCTTTGAAGTTTTATTAATTTCAATTTATATAAAAACCCCACAAGATTTACAGGCTCCAATGAATGTGACTGCAACTAGAGCAACGTTAAATTGAGATACAAACTCGCCAGATAGCCAGCCTCCTATGGAAACATAGTCAGTTACACCTCCCTTGCATGAGTAACAGTCTGAAATTGTGGCTGTGGTTGAAGGCAGGCATTACGAATCCTTCCACAGGTTTTGCTGTACCTGCAGCATGCCCACATGCGCTGCCTCCTTTCTGGACTGAACTATAACCGCATATACCTTCATTTCTTCTGCACTCCAGAAAGAGAAAGCAGCATGAGCAGGTAGAGAACATGCACAGGGACAACTTATCTTGAAAAACTTCAGTTGTTGGCAACTTCTCTTCTTTGAGTGCTTGCCCACTTCTACACTTACGCTGCAGGTGAGCCCAAGCAGTAACCCACCCGGTCTCTACTTTCACAACTTCCCTGGAATGAATCTTAATATCCTCAAGGCAGAGGAGCTGCAGTACTGCTGCACAGACAGCATTGCTCCAGGATACCTCCGCAGCTGTAGAACGGTTGATAAAGGCAAGGCTGAACTTCTGTGGCCACTCTACGGATGCTAGGGAACCTGATTTAGCAAGGCACCCAATGCAACTTGTGCTCTAAGGCAGCTAATTCCTTAATGGAGCCACAGCAGCAATATGAGAGTGATTAATTAACTGATAACAGTCTGTTTCTGAAATTTGCAGAGATGTAGAAACACAGCCAAAACCCATCTGAACAGGTTCATCCTTGGCATGTTAAAAGGAGTGGGCCTACTTGATTCCATGAGAACATGCTGTCTCCCCTGGGTAGGCTATGAGAGATGGATGAACAGTCTGATACACCAGCTTTCAGATCCTTCTGCCCTCATGACGTAGGAGATCTGTTTTTCAGTGATGTGCACTTTCACCTGACTGCAACCGTCCTTCTGTGTACAGTGGAAGAAATATACCAGATTACCTGGAATTACTTTCATTAGTGTAAGGGTGTGCTTCCTCAGAGGATCAGATACTCTGTGTACTTTTGCCTGGTATCCCTGGCGAACCCAGGCTCAAAGCTAGGAAGGGTACATCAGAGTAACCACCATCGAGTCTTTCAACCACTGAAGGAATATAGGGGCCCCTACGGATGATTCAAGCACGTTGTATCTTGCCTGTACTACACTTAAGAGTTTACCCTGTAAACTGTACTTAAGGATACAGTTAAAATGCAATTAAAGATGACCGTGCCATGTTTAAAACAATATACACACAGCTGTCTTGGGATGCAGACAAATGGTATTAAAACGAAGAATAAAAAACCCCCATCACCCAGAGAAAGATCTAGAATGGAACACTGTTTTGCAACATAATTTTTTCCACCTCTTAACTCATACCCACTTCTTTTTTTATACTCATCACTTCTCACAATCCCACTATATCATTTTTTTTCTGAAATATATTTCAAGATTTCCATGAATACAACAGTGCAAGTCAGTGGGCAAGAGCATACCCACCACTGTCCCCAACTCACCTACTTCCTGACTACTTCCAGCTTCCACGAATATATCATCTAAGCACAGACATGTCCTGTCAGGCCACAAGCATTAGATAATTTGGAAGACAACTAACCATCTAACTAAAAGTTAGACAGCATTATAAGACATACAGCTTACTATTTTACCAGTCCTATAGAGCTTCATAAAAATATAAAAGTTCAAAAATATTCCTATTTCCATTGTTATTTTGACCAAACCCAGTAACTTAAGGATAGTGTTTCTGCTGTTAAACACAATGCTTCAAGTGCTGAAAGTCCAAAATCCAAGATTCCTACAAGTATTCTGAAAGTTTAGAAGATTGTAGCATCAAACATCACAAGATCAAGCACTCAATAGCTGAAGGAACACAAAACACATTAACAAAAAATGTTCCTTCAACCAAATCTGAAGAATGGCTTCCTGAGATAGAGCCTGGAGGACTTGAAGATGACTATATAGATAAATTCTGAGAGCTTTATGCTGAAGGAAAGTTTGACAGATTGGGAAGGATTTAAATTCAGGCTAATTAAGAAAACCTGCAAAATTACAGATTTCCTTGTCACAATGTCTGCTCTGACACCAAAGTTGCAAAAATCAGGTTTCAGACAGGTTGTTGAGACAGCATGGAGACTTTCACACTGTTGCAGCAGCAGATGGTATCTAATCTTGTAGTGACCAAGTGCTCAACTCTTGCCCTCTCTGTAAAATTTAACACCAAGAACTGTCCTGTCACAGACATTTCAAACACCTTGTAAAAACTCAGCCTTGGAAAGTGATTTCAAATGAACTTATTGAGGAAATACGGCTATTTTTCCCTAATGAACACTCTTACTTAAATATGAAATTACTAATATGTATTAATAAAGTCCAAGCACAAAAGCTTTGACTCTTGCAGTCAGCACAGAACCTGTCATGCAACGCACAATTTTTAGAAAGTGCTAATCTACACTTGGGTGTGCTCACATATGATCCAGCCTCAGATTTTCATTTCTCTTATTTCTATTTGTATGTGATACATTAACAACATCACAATTGTTGCAACATTGGTGCAAAAGGAAATCAACTCTTGAAAATATATGTAAGAAACGGGCTCTTGTTTGCAAAGGAACTGAATAAACTCCCCTTCACAGGAAGCACTGCTGTGCAATCAAAGCCATCTTCTGTAAAAGCAGTAAGGAAGCAGGATATAGCATTTAGTTTCAGATTAATAACTAATATTATTTAGTTTTTTGGAAAAAGGGGAAAGAATGTAGTCATTGAGTTAGACTCAAAGTTTAATTGCTGTTTTTCAATTGAGTATTAGAATAAATTTCAAAAGATGGTATCCTTGTAAAGAGTTTATTCTACAACCATCTTTGATTCACTAAAACTGGTATTCCAAAGGGAATCACAGGTTTTAAAAAAATACCACTAATGCCATTTTCCTTCAGCTTTAATTATTTCTTTTTTATTTTTGTAAGTCAAATGAGTCAATATATTGGTATTCCTAAATCATCCATCTTGCATTTTGATGAGTTAGTCTACCATCATTGTTCTGAGTTACGAAATTTCAAAGTCTCTTTGGAATACTAATTTCATATTTATAGGTTTCAATTGTTTTATTCCATCCTATTTCCCTGAATTTTTCTTGACAGTTGCTGATGTAAAATTTAATATAAAATATTTAGTCACAAAATAGTATTGCTTTTATGCACATTGTGGTAAGATTTTTTTTTTCCAATAAAAACTATACCATCTTCCATAAAATCCTGAACATATTAAGAACTGTGATGCAGAACAAAATTACACAGGGTGAAACAGGTACCAGCACAACAGTGAGATTATATTACATCAAAAAATTTTAATGGTCCCAAATATATACTCAACAACTAAGCATACACTCAGGGGGGCAAAAAAAAAATTATGACACAAAAGTGACCACATCTAGAATTCCACTCAATCTTTAATCAAGAAGGGACAAACAAATCCCCCACCTCCAAAAAAAAAAAAATCTGCAGTTTAAAGGGCAAAGGGAACAGATTAAAAAAAAAAAAAGAAAAAAGAGGAAACTTTATATTCGGCCTTCCTCCGTAGAGGTTTTTAAAACCTGTTGTAGCTCGACTAAAATGTTCAGAATGTACGATTTCAAAGGCAGGTCTCTTTTATACAAAGAAACTGCTGGCATTCTTAACTAGTGAAGAACTATGGCGAAAACCGCCTTTTCTTCAGAAGTCTTATACATGGTCCAAGAAAGCATATTCTGATTGTAGCAACTGACCAGCCAATCCAGAGTTCCACTAACAAAACTCCTGCCCTGTTGGCTTGTTTTTGTTTTGTGTTTTTTTTTTTTGTTGTTTTCCATTTCCTTCCCTGAGAAAAGGGCAATGTGTGGTCCAAGCTGGAGAGCTCAAAGGCGTTAAGTCTTTCCCCTAAACGAAGTATTTCCCCTTCTTCTGCTCCTTTGAATTGGCACTTGATTGGCAGAAATCCGTCTGTATAGGTGGATCTGTGTCACACACAGTAATTCACAAAAGATTGCTGCTTTGCTGTGGGGTTTGTTTTGTTTTTGGAAAAAATATCCTTCCCCCTACTCGAAATGTTCTTCAGCAGTTGCCATTATGATGACTCAAGCTTTGCTTTCTTTGACAAAGGTAAAGTTTCCTCTTTATCTTCATCTTCATCATCTTCTTCATCGTCATCAGGATAATCTACAAGCCCAACGAGGCCTCCCTACAAAGACAGACATAATTACTATAATTAAGAAAATGTTTGCACATTGATACTTCACGTTTGTATTGGAAAATGATGTTTGCACAGAATATTGCCATAAGCATACTGATTTATGAAGTTTTGAATAAAATGAAGCAGAACAAAAATAAATCCTTCAGTAGGAATGAAAATGACATTGTGTGGAAAATGTTTAAATTAATAAATCTAAATGGAGTTTTACCTATCCAACTGGATAGAAAATACTTCCAGTTGAAATTTAAGAAAATCCAAAAATCTACTTTGTTTTGCTAAGTGTCACTGCAGCTCTAAGATGCAAATTTTTTTTTACCAAGCATAGCTGCAGCAACGAGCAATCTGGAAGCACTTCAGAAACAAATACAGAATATCCTTCAATTTGAATTTTTTAGTTACGATACTTTTAGAACACAGTCTGTCTTCGCAAAAGCTAGTTTAAATGTGTAGTAACTTGAAGAATTTTTTGAATAATATAACCGAGGTGTACAGGTTACAAAATTTAAACAACTTGGCAGCTGAAAATGAAAGCGTATCTAGTAATATTAAAAGCTCCCTTGTATTGCAATTAACCACAGATTTTAAGATTAAGCAGCTCTGGACCTATAAAGAAGCAGCATGAACTTCTAAAACCCCCTCTAACTACACTACGTTGCAATTTCTGAAGCTTAACCAGCGTTTGACTACACTGACAGTTACTGGTACTTTAGGATCGTATTACTTATTCAGGTGTCTAACGACAGACATCCAAACCAGATAATTTCAACCAACTGTACCAAAATACAACTCAATAAACAATTACACACATTCTGTACAGTCACATTCAACATAACACCGAGTATATTATACCTAAAATAACAGGATCAGATAATTAATAAAAAAAACAATTTCAACACTTTCTAGTTTGCAACTGTGCCACGTTTATAAACAGTGGACAGTTTATTGAAAGAAGGTAGCTTATGCCTAAATCCAGGAATGGTTTTTCAGTGCACTGCATATTTAGTGTAACCTGACCATTTTTCTTTTGCCACCATGATTTGAAATTTTGGAGCCAATACTGTATGCCATATGCCCCATATGTAAAGACTTCATTTCAGATTCAAGGAATTATACTGTCTGGAAGAGAATGATCCTCCACCAGAAATACAGAATAGACTGTACTAAATTCCAAGCCAACTCTCTCTCTTCTAAAAAGCACTTGAATAACTACTGTATTTTTTCCATAAATGAAATAAAGCTGCTTCCTCTTCCTCCACAGAAGGATTTAGAGGAAGTGTCACTAAGTTATTCCATCAGCCAAACTCTTCTCATTCATTCAGGTGTTTCCAACAGAAGGCAATCCAAACAGAAACTCTTAGGCCATGTTCTACTATAAGAAAGAAAAAACCTAAAACCTCATTTGCCTTTACTAGAAGTTAGGTGAACAAGCAGTATGGTGGCATTACAAAGTAAGGATGAATCAGAGTTATTCCAAAGTTACCTGAGAACTGACATACATAGCTGACTTTTCAGAAATGGGAATACTTGTTACGAAAGTAAACTCTCATTATCTGAACGACGCTGTACCAACACTACCTTATCTGTCCCCCAGTGCTGAGAAAACACCAGTAACTCTCTTTCCTTGTCTTTGTTTAAATGGAGTTTTAGCCAAAAATCTTATAAAATCCAACAGCGTCCTAAAATGTATTTAAAAATGCTGGGTTTGGATATTCACTGCAAGTTACACTGACTTTTTTAAATAGGGTTTCTTCTTCTACTTCAGTATGTTCCAACCCAAAACTACATACTATTTTAAAAGGTAAAAAAGTCATGCTAGGATATTAAAAATTGTTTGTGCTTTGGCTTAGAGCAACAACCCCTCCATTATACCACTTACTTCTTTCACATGTGCCAGTTACACCATTCTGAACAATACTAAAAATGGTAATAGTAGAAATTGTCAATGGGGGTGGTGGGACATCATGGAGCCTGGTAAAATTTGGCAATGTTTCCAAAGTATTTCTGTATTCCTACCTGCCAACTATCCCCGTGAAATTTGACAAGAGTAAAGTGTTTGTACTTCACACTAAAGATTGCTGCAAACAGCAGCTAGTTGTATGCTTCATACTTTAAGAGTCTGGGCATTAAAACAGCTTTTATTTCTTCTTTTTCTATATGTCAGATGTCCTTAAAAATGCTAAAGGCCAGACAAACCAGACAGTCCATTACTGCTTAACATGTCAGAATTCACACAAACTTGAGAGAGATGCCAAATCAAACTCCTAGTCCGTAACAATGAAGTCAACCTCTGTCCATTCAATACTACCTTAGTTGTAATAGCTGCCATCTGAGATGTGCTTTTAGAAACTGATCCTGGAGAGCCAGGGGACCCTGGGGATCCAGGAGACCCTGGGGATCCGGGCAGATTACTTGCAGATGACTGGCTGGTAAGGTTAGATTTTGTACCACTGGAAAAGGAAAGCTTGAAACTTGGGCTCTGACGACCTGAAAGGTTAGTTTTCAGAAGAACTTCCTTTTCTTCACTCTCTTTTACTGGAGAGAAAAAAAAATAAGCAAACAAAAAAAGGCAAAAGTAAAGCAATATTATTGAGCAAAACATTTAATTACAAATCACTTTACCATCTGGCTTAATACTTTACACGTAACTTGGTAAAGTGAGTCATCAGAGACTTTTTTTTTTTTCCCATACTACCATACCACCTACCAGCTGTTGTCATTGGCCAGGAATGAACACTTTTATTCTACCAATGATATCACCTGAACACTTACATTGAAAATTTTGAATTATAACCCTGAATAAAACACAGGAAAACTCGAGTATCAGCTAAGATTGTCATTCCAATGCTTTAAGATATCAACAACAATATTTTCTATCACTCTGCTTTTAAAGACAACGAAACTTGTTTTGAAGGGGTGGTCCACCAACCTGGTGTCACAATTTCAAAATCTAAGAACTTCAGAATAAGTATATGCAAATCCTTCACTGCAGTAGGACTAAAGAATACAACTTATGGCTTCTTGCATAAGCCACACGGCATTCTTCTCATCACTTACATTTTTTCCTTTCCATGAATTTACTGATAGGGTCCATAATATCTTCATCATTTTTAGTTTTGTCAGAAGGGGGCACCACTGCCTCTCCATCTTCCATATCATCTTCATCAGTATTAAACCACATTTCCTCCTCATCCTCCAGGGTTCTTGCATCCCTTCTGTATCTATGGTTTCTCAAAATGGAGCGCATGCTACAGAACAGTAAGTTTTAAAACTTTTGATTAAAAAACCAACTCATATTAATAATAAAATTTCTACTCAACATTTACAGTGACAGCTTACAAATACTGTAGAGCAATAAAAATACCAGCAAATTATTCTATAATGTGAATCTTTGTATTTTCAACGCAAATATCATTAAAAACTTCTCTTTATAAAGAATCAAATAAAGTACAACTCTGCTAATAGCACATTCAGTCTACTCTGTCCAAAATTCTGTAGCTTATGAACAGCACTATTAAAAGTAATTTTAATAAATGTCACTCTAGTGTTGCATTCAGGCTTGGTTTAACAGTTTGCACTGGTAAATAAAAAGTTGCAAACCAAAGAGTTTAGAACTATAGACTTTTTTTCCTGAAAATACTTTACAACTCATCAGTATTTGGGGTCAAATGTGTTAAAGAAAAAAAACCCCACAACACCCACAACCCAAAATCTAAATTTAATATGACTCCAGTTTAAAATAGATACATTAAAAAGACAGCTATCTCTTCCTGCCACATCCACCTGTGACAATTTTTGGTCACTATCAGTATTTTTCATTCTTCAGAGCCTTGGATACCAAGTGCTACTTCTCCCTCCCTATTTGATCTATTATTAGTGTTGGTCTATCTCAGCTCCACTTTCTTCCTTTCTCACAGCAGCAGTATTATGGCCTTGGAGGAGAGGGACACTGATGGGCACCCAGAAGAATAGGGTAAGGAGAAATGGAAGAAAGGTTGAAAACACTCTTTTCATTGCTAGATGATGGTTCTAACAGTCAACTTTCAACAAAAGTGTGAAACCCTCAATAAATTTTGTGTAGCACTTCTTCAAAATTTACTGGCCACAATGTAAGTCTGAAATTTAATGTTTTTCATAACGTCTCTGTCACTGGAATCAGAATGTTAATAATACAACCTGGGCTTATTTTGCTTAGAGAAAAGGTCTTGCATTAGTGACTGCAGGAAAAAGCCAGAAGGGAAAGATTAGGAAATTACAAGGTATTAAAGAAGAATGCTAAATGTACCATTAAAAATAAATCTAATTCTGAATAGTTTGGTTGCCAACACTATCATCTGGATCTATACATACTGCATCATTTTACACTGCATTTAAATTCAAGTTCTGCTAATAGTGCAAAACTGTCACTTAAGTAATAGCACTCTTCTGAATACTTTTGTGGCCCACGTCAACAAAATTTTTGGCCTCCTTCTTTACTGAACTATTCTTTGCTAAAATGTGTAAACAGATTCTTATTATTTTTACATTTTATTATTTCTGCAGTTTCACTGAAGAAATTACATGGACTGTGACAGGGCTTGTGCAGCCACTATGTAAGATGTAGGAAGGTAAAAACTGGGCTGGTTGAGCTACAGACCTCTTGAAGCTGTAATTTTCTGTTGGATAAACTCATGTGGCACAACTATGCACAATCACTTAGCTCAACTTAAGCCAAGAAAAGACTAATGTTTTACTTCCTATACTGGATGGAAATTACTGAAGGAAGCGGCTGGGTGTTCTTTCCAACACATGCATTAATGTAAGACTCTAGGCTTGAGTTTCACAGCTGTTTAAGTGATAAGTTTAGCTGACACAAGCCAAAATAATATCTCACCTGTAAAATATTAATATTCAAAACTTCAGGTCCCGTACATACTCTTGAAAGTGCTTCAACATTTTCAAACAAATCTACAATTACACTCTCATTTTAATTGTACAAGTCTCAAATTTAACTACTGGTTAAGAAATCTTGTGGCAGAAAACTAAAAAAAAAGTCTGAAACGTTAAGATGTCCTAGTATGACTAATCAGGATTAATTTTTTAATGTGTTTTCAAGCTAATTCAAGACAACAGAACAAGCAAGTCTTGCTAACAATTCCTAAGAGTAACTCAACTATTCACACAAGCAGTCCATTTTGGTTTAATGAAACTGCACATAAAAGTAACATCATTTGCCAAAAATAAATGGAGTAAAAAGTCTAAATTTCCTATTTTTATACACTCTAACCTTTTAACCTTGGGTAACTGTGTACTGCGGAAGGGAACTTTTGCTCTGGCAAATGGAGTGATTCAAGTCTCACATCAGATTGTTTTTCACTCCATCAGCAAATCTAACAGTGGCAAAAAAGCATCCTCTGAAAATTTCTTTGTATATTCTATTTCTCAGTGATTTTGGTAGAGTTTATCTAAATATCTACTCCCACAACTAAATAAAAGGAAAAGGAAATCTGACACGTGAATTTTTGAAGGAAAAATCCACAGAATGATAATTCACAACTGAACAATCTTTCAAATCCAACAGTGGGAATCTGTTATTTAAGCAAATGAACTTTGGATACTTGATAGGCTTCCAGCCTCATTACAACAGCACACATAAATGTAGGATATGACAACTTAGCATTATTACTGGGGGTCCAGCAACTAATGTTAGCTGAAAGCTGATCAAGAGTTTGAAGCAACACATCTGGAAATCACACTTTTAATCAAATTCAACAATACCTGAGATGCAAGCAGGAGTCTAAATTACTTACATTTCCCACTATCACAGAACAACCGACCAATATACCCAAAACAGAATTAAAGCACTAATATTCTAAGAAGAGTATTTAGTACATTTTACCTGTCAAGTTTTGGATTATCTTGTCTTTCCCTTTGTTGCTCAAATCGTAGTTTCAGTCCTTTGAATGTCTGCACATAATCTACATCTTCCAGTGCCTTCCAGTAATTTTCAATCACATGAGCCGTTAACGATTTTATATCTTCCTATAGGAAGGAACAAACATAAAGTGACTTATTTTCACTCAAATGAATTTATTTAAATACAACATAAAAAGTAATTGAAACAAGAGATTATTTTTAAACATTCCATAGGAAGCATCATATTAATTAGCTTATGCAAAAATGAGTATTATGCATACAAGTGTATTAAAAAATCTAGAGCTTCAAACATTTGATCAGTGAAACAGGCATAAAAGCAGCAATTTTCTAGCAGTATCTCCTTCAAAATACATGAATAGAAAGAATCTAAAACCCTGACAGAAAATTATACCAAAACCAATTCTAAAAGGTCTTTCTCACTGTAGCTTATAAATATTTTTATATTGATAGATTAACTGATAACTGTTGTAATCAATTAAAAATAATTTACAAGATACAGACTTAGCTTTCATATTGTTTATTTCCTCACTGCAAATAAATTACTTATGCAAAAATAATTCATCAATGCACCTGTTTAGGGTGAGAACAAGGAAGATATTTTTCATTAGAAACTAACATCAGGTTTTTCCTTTGTGGCCAGACAGTGCTGGTCAAGGTCCTTTGCAAAAAAAGCCTCCCAACTGTTCTGCTATTTCAGTTCAGCACGGTGGCTGCCCAAAGCCACTCCAGACAGCTGAGACTGGCACAGGGCTGCATACTGCAGCTGGAAAACTGCTCCTGTGCATTGTTTGACTTTCTCAGCACTGCACGGCCCCTGCAGAATAAACACGTGAGTTACCATCCACTAAGGATAAGCAAAGCAACCTAAATTTTAATACACCAAATTTTTTTTTCCTTTTTGTTTACATGCTCAAAGGTCACCTCTTATGAATGGTATTACATCAGTGACAAAAACACTCTTTTTTTTAGTTTGCTCTCTTTAAAAAGAAACCTGGATGAAAAAAATTGGCAAAAATTATTGACAGATAACAAGAAGTGTTCTGGAAATACAACCTGGATATCTGTGTGAAAAGGAGGATAAGAAAATAAAAGATGATTTATTTCCCCATAGCATGAACTGTAAATCAGCACCCAATCTCATGGAGTACTGAAAGACCACAGCACAGAAGTCAGGGCCACCTATATGGATTAACTTTTTTCATAGCTTCAAAACCATTTTAAAATCAACTCTTCCATGATAATTAGGTCATCTCAGTCTTGAACTACCTTGAGTCTCAACTCAAAGAGGTAAGAAGTCATTAGCACAGAAGGTTTCAAGAGGTAAGAAAGCCTCCTTTTTTCCTCACCCACTTACTCCTCCATGACTGACTGCACCCTAGCTTGGCTCCACTCACCACATTTACAGTCTGTACAGGATCTCATCAGAATATGGATGCAAACAACAGTGAGGAAACAGTAGTGTGTGCAGACAACCAAATTGGTGTGAACATTTTAAGAGACTCCCCTTGGAAGGTACTTTGTAGCACTCCATTATTATAACCAAAAAAGATTGGTATCTCTTCTGTATGTTTCCATATTCTGTTGAACTGACATCACAGAGCACATCTGAATTTGATGTTTTTGTAGCAGTAGTTTCAAATTACATTCCTGTCATAACAGGCCGATCCGATCTGCATGATGAAACTTGATTACTGCTGTCTTTGCAAATCTGGGTACTGTGAATACACTATCGAGTGAATTTAATTTTCAAGTCACAGTAACGTTTGAACATCAGAAAAACCATGTACAAATATGTAACAGTGATATAAAAGAAAGTCAATTTAAATACAGTATCATATGGTCCCATTATGATAGCATAATTGAGAGTACAAGCAAAAAGAAAAGTAATCTTGAACTACAAGATTAAACAATACAGTAATTATCCTTCAGCATATAACAGCACTCACCACTCTGATAAATTCAAACATCTCTATTATGGCAGAGTTCATCAGATTATAACGGGAACCATTATTTAGAAATGCTTTGACCACAGGTTCAAACAAAAAGCTTTTCATTATGTAACGGTTGTAGAATTCATCCTTTAGCCCAATTATCTTCCTCTTGAAACGAAGGGCACCTGAAACAGAAGTGTTGTCAAAAGAATTTTTAAATTTAGAAGAGAAAAAAAATCCAGAAATTACTCGGCATTAGTTAGAGCAATTTGCATCTTCAGTTCTTATACAGCATTACATGATTAGAACCAGGTAATACATTCAGCTGTTCCCTGCTTCCCAACACTCTTGACTATACTGCTGAAGATTACTTATCTATTTTATCACAAAGAAATCCTCCATCATAATTTACAAGTGAAACCACTTCTGTTCACTGAAGAAATAATATACGAATGTTTAACTATATTACTACTAACATAAAGGTGTATTTTCAATTTTTAAAATTACTTATGATAAATGTGAAATATTATCTCAGTAGAAGAACTGGAAAATTTGCTTATCACTCCTATTATTCTAATGTAAGTTTGATTACATTGAATTAAGTCCTATTTGATTAGGATGCAAACTACCTTATTTTAAAATTGGTAAATGGCATTTTCTTCAAACACACAGTAAAGCATCTTTCTGAAACTCCAAAGAAGACACAAATACTAGAATGTCCATGCATAAACAGAAAGTAGGGTATCATCTTGCTATAAGGCAGCACATTTTGGTTAGCAGATAGGTATACATGAAAAAAAATTATTCAAAGCTTCTAAAACCAAACTCAGGTGATTCAGTTACAAATTTAAAAGGTACTTCTTATTGTATGGTACTGCTCAGTAAACTTTAGGCTTTATTATGTGCACAACGGAATCATGGAGAAAAATTTCTTTCTTGCCTCCAGAATTAAGTCATGATGCTTTGCTATTCCTGTTGCTGAGCATGGTCAAGAAACTAACAGAGTTTGAAGAGCAGCACACTGAGCTTCTGTATGGTTTAAGGCAGTCAGATAACTGTATCTCTAATTAAATACTTCTGATAATTTCTACTAAAAAAATATCAAAATTTATAATGGTTCTCTTAGGCTATTCAATATTGAGATTCCATCCTTTCAATTCACCTCTCCATTAAGAAAAATCCTTCTGATTTTTAGGAAAAAAAAAGATACCTACAAATGCAAAATTAGTTACTAATACTAGCTGACATATCTCTAAATTGGTATGAGAAACAGAGTATAACAGAATTTCTGTATTCAGTTACAAATTGTCATGATCTGTGAACAGTTTTCTTCCAGCAGAATGAAGATACGCAACACTTCACATTTACAAAATACTAGTTTATTCCTTCACTTTCAAACTTACACAATGCCAAGAAAGCGTGCTTTGAGGCCATGAGAACGAGTACCCTTCGCAGGATATCTTTATTAATTATGTAGTTCTTTATGTGATAGGTATGATGCTCTACGCAGAAAGTTAGCAATTCCAGTATTAATGCCAAGAGTTGGGCTGTCTGAAAATCATCTGTAGTAAAAACAAACCCAAAATAATTAAACATATCTAGGATATTGCCTTCAGAAGCTAACTTCAAATACTCAACTGCAATCTGGTAAACATTTCCAAGTTCTTGTATATTCCCATAGATAGTTCAGACAACATGCTGGATGGTATGTTTAGTCTTTAAAATAGAAATTGAATAAGCCTGTTATGGGCTGAATATTTTCTATTTACACAGATATGGGAGGAAACCCTCTTAAACTATAGGAACAATTACATTTTGTTCATTCTGAATCAGTGTTTGAAGGTTCAGAGAGTACAGAACTTACCATTAAAGAACACAAGTATTTTAAATAGTAAAAATCTCACTTCCAATCTATCTGGAAGCCAGTTGAGATAAAACAGATTAATTTAACTAATCCTTTAGAAACCTAGTCAATAAATTTAAACATTTACAGAACGTTTATGTATCTTTTATGTACCTCCTTTTACATCCATTTTGGATGTGTTGTAATATTAATAAACAAACAGTACTGCTGCTAGTAGCCAGCAAAAACAGTTACTTCATCACTGATCTCTGCTTTCTTAGTCTGATTTAGAACCAATATCCTCAAAATCAGCACAGTACTGTGATACACACCTCAGGGGCAATTTTGCATCCTCTCTAGTAATCCCTGGCCTTAAAAAACATTTACACATGTTCACAAGTCTCTGTCACTGAACAGCCACATGAGTTACTAAAAATTATACAAATATTTCTATTTTTGCTGAAACAAAAGCTGCAGCAAGTGCTTTTCGCTTCTTAAATCAGATCTCTTTGCTGAATTTTATATTTATGAATTATTCAAATGACTAAATCATGAACCAACATTTTACACTGAACTACATATCATAGTCTCAGATTCTCTTTAAGACAGAAAATGTCCTTTGACAGTTACTCTGTTTTAAACATTGACATTCAACAGCCTTGATGAGCCCCATACCCAGAGTGGCATTACCTTTGCTAGGCTTGTCCTCTGTAGTATTAGCCAATAAAGGGGCTGTCAGAACATGCATACAATGTTTGTAGAAGAAACCCAAGAACTCTGTCTTTTCTGTTTTCTAAAGAATAAAAATAAAAAAAATTATCTATGTAACATCACCAAATACTCCACAAAAACCAACTCTAATTTCATTTGAAGATATTTACTTACATTGGCAGTAGCAAGCATATTTTCTGGATCAACTAAAGTACGAAGCAAACCCATAAGTAGCACTGCCCCTCCAAGTTCTGGATCTGTGTCACAAATCATGTGTTCTATAATGAGGTTAATGAGTAATATATCCTAATGGAGGAAGGAAAAAAAAAAGCAAAAATCAATTCTAATGCAACTCCCTTGCCCCAAATCAGAAATTATCTTCTAAAAGAGCTACTGCCAGGTTAAAAATGGTGTTCTAGCAAAAATTTTGTAAAATGCAAACACCTACCAAACAAAAAACCCCCAAACTTAACAGAAACAAATGAACTTTACGTGCCAGTGACACCTTTTGGTCAGTGATACAACAGTAAGCTGCAAGCAGTGAAGAAGAATCTTTCAAAGCAACTAAAAATGGTTCTGAAATTAACAATCTAATTTAGAATTTACTCTGAATTGAAATGCCAAAAGATAAAAAGTACAGAGGTGGATATTTAACAGTCTCAAAATTCAAGTGATTTCTGGAAGCATTTTCAGAGTACAGACATCTTAATTTATATCCCCCTTTAGAATACATACTAAGAGTTTTATTTCCACAAACATTCAACATTAAATTTTACAATGCTGTTGAACACAATGAGATTACTTTCACCTAAAAATAACCCCACCGTGTATTTGCAGAAAACAAGAATAACACATTGAAGTAGAAAATAATATTTACATTTAGGAATCCCTACACTAAAGCTGCTTGGTTACCACTGGTCCCCCATAAAAGAGGACAGCCATCAGATTCAAGTGGCTGGAACCACCAGCGATATTCCCTGTCCCAGCTGCCTTCTTCTTCCAGTACAGAAGTAGCAGCACCAGAAGTTTCCTGTTCTCCGGCATGTTTTTGGCAGATACAAGAAAAAACATTAACTCTCTCCTCTATGGAAAAGGCAGCACAACGTTTCTTCTGCACTGAATACCACTTTGAAATACGTTTCTTACTACTAGTTCTGTGCTAGCATTCTGTATTAATCAGCTACAGAGGACCTCTGGGAAATGTAAACCTCTGTCAAAAAGGGTTCTTAAACACTTAGGACCATAATTCCACTTTCAAGGTGTGTGATAGTAAACTGAACACCGGTTTCTTACAAGTAAATTAAAACCACATGTACATGCTAAGATCAAGACTGCAATTTGTATTTTGCATTTTAAGGAGGCCATCATTCAAAAACATTTTGGTTTGCTTGTATGACAGCTGATGTTAGCCAAAATGGTGGTTTATGGTAACCTTTTTTTCTTTACACTCAATAGAAACAGGCGAACACTCATCTCACCTGACTAACACAACTTTTAAAAACATGGTAGTTCAGTACCCTGTAGCCATCTTGACTATATTCCATACTTAGCCCATACTTATAGCTCCAGAACTAGGGCTCATGTCATTAGTAAAGTTGTAAATATAAACCAGTAATTTCTGGGGACCCTCTACTTACATCATCATTCTGCTGCGCCTCCTGCATGACAAACTCTCGTACCATGGATGGGTTGTATTCAACCAAATATGAGAATATATCAGTGGCTGCACTTCGTACTTGTGCATCATCCATACCCTGTAAAGGTCAAATAAAATAATTTATGTTTCCTTAGAAGAAAAGGCTTAAATTGAACAAAAACCAGAAAGCATTTTAATTCCTACTTACAAGTCTGTTACTAAACATGCCTGTTACTAAACCTGTATTCTAAAACTGAACTGACTCTAACCTCTTCTTCATACATTTGACAACTGTTGGGCAAGATATGGTTTCCCTGCCCTTTTAGTCTATTTCCCTATTTTCTTACTTAATTGCACACCAAGAAGCATGTAAAGATAGGAAAGTGAATGAGAAAACAAAAATAAAAGAATGCCAGGGCACTTACCAATGTCGTATTGTAACTGCTTTTAAAGTTTTACAAAAATATTTTAAATGTTCTGAATCTCAAGCTAAGACAAGACAAATGAAGCAAAAACTTCAGAAAACCATATGCCTGAAGTTTGGCATACTTACTTTAAAAAAAAAACAACCCTCTGGAGATAAACAAAATTGTTATCACAAGTAAAATTGAGCTGACTTACCAATATGACTTCTAGTGCTGGCAGTATGCCCATATTTGACAATGTTTTGAAAAATGCATCTCTGTTTTGAGGTTGCAGTGTTTGAGAGAACGCACAAAACTCTTTCAGAAAATTTACCTGAAGAACAGGAATAATATACTAGTTAGTAATTAAAAAAAAAGATGCACATAGTCAAGATGTAGTAACTGTCCATTTCACGTATATTTTACAGATTTCTTACCAATTCCTGTCTTTTCTCCTCATCTGTGGCTTCATCTGTTAGTTGTGCAAACAAGTCTGTCAGAAATTTTTCATCTTCCTACAAAGGCAAAACAATACCATTTGTTTATCTGACAATATGAAAAGGCATCCAAGTATAATACAAAGTTCTTCTAAACCATGCCTCCTGCAATTAAGAGAATATACACTTGTGTACTGTAGTTAATCATACCAGTATCAACTTTCTAATTCAATTTTCAAACAAATTAATATGAATCTTGTTTTTGAGCTTTTATCACATTCAACACCACCCCACCCAACACTTCATTCTCAGTTACAATGTATCTTGTATTGCCTTTTGGCTGTCCTTTTTCTGTTTTCTACTGCCATTCTCAACATTTTGTCTGATTTCTCCTACAACTTCCTTCCCCCTTGTCACACACCCGCCCCCCTAAACCACGCTACAATACCTTTGCTTCAACTGTTTACATATAATTATAAACATGATCTCCCACTCAGCACCCCCACATATATGTCTTTGAAATGTTATGAGATCTTTGCAGCCTAACTAAAGCAAGGGCATAACACAGGAGCAAGGTAAGATTCTTCCTCCCCAATGTTGTGAAAAGGGTGCATTCAAATAAAACCAAATCAAAATAACTGTTCCTATTACGTACAGCATTTATCAGGCATTCTGGCTGGGAGCAATCAAAAACCATTACCTTATTTTTCATGCTGCTCTACCTTAGCAAAACTACAAACAGCAGCCAACACATTACAAACAAGTATTTAGATTGAAAGTAGCAGCAATGCTTAATTTCCCATAACCTTTACAGTCCTAACAACCAGAAGATTATTAAAACAGAAATAAACCTTCCCCTATCCTTTCCCCGACGTTACACAGCAATAAGACAGCACATGCTTGAAAAAGATACTTGTACATCAGATACGAAGAGATTTTTTCAAAAAGCTGCCAGAGTCTTGTTTCTTGTGAAATCAGTAACACCATGTGCAATATCCCTACATCCCAAAACCACAGTGCTAGAAACCCAACTTGCCTTGCTTATGTTTACACAGCATAAAGCAGAACTATGAAAGAACTTCAGATACATCCACATAAACTTTCTTGCATTGAAAATTAGCTAGGTACCTCATCCAGGCTCACCTTGCAGCCTTGCTGAGAAAATGAGTACCTTAGTTCCGACACCATGCTAATGCAGCTATGATGCTGTCACAACCCAATCCAGGATCTCTACATGGCACTGCACAACATAGATAAACCCAAAATAGGTTGACAGGAGCTACTACCCTATCAGGCATTTCAGCACACTATAAGGTAAACCCTACATTTAGGATATGCCACACGTTACCTCTTGTTTGATGCTGTGCTTCTAACCTGACCCAACAGTCTAGTGATAACGAACAAAGAATGATTTCTGGACACAATTTCAGGTGCTGTTTCTGTCACTGCTTCAAAATCAAAACAAAGAGATAGGAGAGACCTCATGTGAAGTTTACTGAAATTCACTGTGGAGGATCAAGCACTGGAAATGTAAAGTTTCAGATTTCAACAGTCAAACATGTTCAAAACAACTATTAGGGTCTTTGATTCCAAGAAACATAACTTAAGCTGTTATGAAAGAATACAAGGGTGTTTGTCTACCTGCTATCCAGCTGTTATACGGCTTGGTAAGTTTTCTGTTCTAGTAATTAACTCGTTAGACATTGCAGGTAACATAACTAACCCACAGTAGATATACTGATATACTTGTTTACTCAAATAAAAAAAACCAAACCCCATAAAATCCAGTTCTTTTGAAGAACATGCAAGTTATTCTCCATGATTAGCAATGCATTTAAGAAAAGGGTAAATAGTTTGCTTTCATTTCTCTTTTTGCTATTTTGATCAAGATGTAAAACTAATCTATCAAAACTTTTGAGAAGATGCACGCTTATCCCCAACTGGAAAGTGTAACCCCTATTTCCATCCTTAAGTGTGAAATTAACTTTTCACCTCCTTCATAATACCAATACCAAGTCAATACCACAGAAATACCTCAGAATGATCACAGGGAAGATTATTTCAGCATTTAGCTATGCCAGAGCCATGATTAGCGTGCTTCTGCATAAAAAAGGTACACAATATTACCCAAAGTATCAAATTATTTTTTTAAAGTCACAATGTGGAAGGAGAGGAGGAGCCACTGCACTGCTGGTGATACGTGGGTCTCCTTTCTGACCCAGTGCAGAGCCCCAGAGGCAGAGGTGGCGGGGAAAGCCGCACTTCCATTTTTCAACCCTCCACATATATACTATAATAAAATATTTCACAATTCTGTATTAAAAATAATGCTGAAGCATTTCTCACACCACCTCCTCTCCCCAAACTGCATTAAATACATTGTATTTTTAAATTAATAGGATTATCTGAAATCTGTAGGCCTCAGAACAACTGTGATCTATTTAAAATCAGATGAATTAAGATGGATCTGAGTGATTCAAACCATCCCACCCTCACATGGATAATATGCAGTAAATGGCAGTTATTCCAAGAAAATAAAACCAACTTATTACTAACTTCACAGTTCCGTCTTAGCCCTGAAATGAGTTTGGGCGCTGTCTCATTCCAAATGCTTAATGAAAGGTAGACAAGTTGTTATTGACAGGAAACATGCCCACCCTCTCACATTTATAGAAAAATTGTGATTGCAATGAACATTTTAAATACAAAATTCTCTCTCTCCAGCTGGAAAATTACTGACAAGGGCAGCATATCTAAAGACACATTCCTAACAGAATCTATAGAAATGCAGTCTAAGAGCAGAGTTCACAAATTTTAGAAGTCACAGAGCACCAACACCAAATGCTAGAATTACACAAGCTTAAGTGTTTTCTGTTTTGTTTTGGTTTTTTTTTCCCGACTTGCAAAAATTCCCCAAAATATGTCTGTGAACACAGTGTATATGCATAACTCTTTGCACTATCTGGCCTCTTCATGCAGACAAGTACCAAAACCCATTTGGATCTATCTTAGAAGCTGTGAAGAAGGTCACAACTGTTTTCCAAAAAGCCAAAACTGCAAATGATACTTTACAGGGTAATTGTAGAATCTAGCTATTTTCTCCATGCACAGAAATTATTAAAGGTGCAGTATGTAAACTATGCATATACCAAACACTAAGCATATTCATTTATGCTTTTGCAAGATCTAAGTAGATGCCCCTAGGATTTAATACCTTTCAAAGTTCATGAAGATAAAATTAAGCCAGGCCATCTACTCACTCAATCATTTATGACTGTAAAAACAAGAAAACCCACAAACAAAGTAGGATCACAAAAAAGACACTATAAAAAAAAGCCCTTCTCTTCCCAGAAGGCACTTAAAAAAGCATTTTTCAAAAGCAGGCCTCTCTTAAAATTTAATTAACTTTCAGTTATCAGATATTTCATGTGTGTGATTACAGACAAACGATGAAAAGCATCCCTTTCTCAAAAAAAAAAAAAAAAAATCCAAGAAACTCAATGACACCTAAGCCAGAAGAAAAGTATACTTCCTTCCTATTTTCCACCTCCATATTCATTTTACGCGGAAATAATATTTCAGCCCAGAAAATGGAAATTTCATAAAACATTATCAGCAAACAGAATTACAGCTTCAAACATGCATTCCTTCCTGCTGCCTCACCAGAAGATTTCATAGGTTAAAATGTTTCAATCTCCTTTATCTCACATGCCCTCCCACACGTGCCTTCATTTGCTATCAGTAAGCTATTTCCACTTGAGACAACAGGCGGAAACAGCAGCAGGATCCACCTGATCACATGTGCAGTTTCTGTACGCATTGAAAAGCATTTCCTACAATGAAAAAGCTAATCTCAGAAATCATTAGCATGCACCACTTGCAAATTTCTCAGTCATTTCCCCCAGAAAGTGGCATCCTTTTATACTTTATTGCAAGGTAAATTTTGCTGAAAGTAAATCTCCAGGGTTATTCCTGAGCCAACTACTGCAAACAGCAGACTGGCAGAAGATGTTCCAATCCTAATACATTTGGGCAAAACTACCAACATGCACTGATATAATTCTTCCTCTAAAACAACTACAGATAACTACATTTACATCAATGGGGTTCTGTTAAGAATAACTATCTGTAAAACCACTTTTTAAAAAATCCTATTGTTATATATAAAATCCAGTAAAATATACAGATGTACCTAAATGCCTACAATTGTTTAGTTATTGAAAAGCTGGATAGGGACTATCAGTAGTATGATTTCTGTATTTAAAAAAGTTGATTTACCAGTACAGTAATGCCATGTGACTACTGCTCTACTAGGCACATAAATTATTTTAACATATATCCAGTTCTCCCCTTCCACTGTCCACTTTCCTGAAAATAAAAGACTCTGAAGTCTAAATGCACATACTTGAAAGTAATCCTAACAATATTCTGTATTCTGGAAGATATAAACATCACAGGATCTTGCTGGCAAAAAGAACATGCCAATGAGAAAGGGGGGAGAGAACGAGAGGAAACAGTGTTTGCTCACTCTATGGCGCAGTTTTGCAAGTTTTTGGTTTTTAAGAACTAGTTAATAATACAAAGGGAAAGAACTGGTGGCCTCCAGTGCGAACATTAGTATATATTTTTAAAACTGCAAAAAAGCGTCATATAAAGTAAGAAACACCACTTACCTGTCCCACCCCCACTCTCAAAGCTTGGCGAACTCCATGTTTCAGCAAGGTTTCTTGGTGGCTATGGCATCTCAAGACTAGAACAGGCTGGAGCCCAAGCAGTAAAAGCATATTAGGAGGGGCTGTAATTGGAAAAAAACGTTATATACCTCTTTCGTATCTTACCATACAGCGAATCATAAAACCTGTAATTGAGTAGGTTTCCACAGCAGTTAATTCTGTGGACTGGAAATACTGGTATTGTGGGTTTACTATCCATCATGACCAACAGTATCTAGTTTAGTAAGATCTTGACTAGTTACTTAAAATGATGGATCTTAGACAATTAAATCACAAATAAACTAACCTCCATTTCTCAGAAAAGCCCATTATAAAGATTACGGGAACAGTAACCTTAATGAAGAAGGAAGGAGGAATACAGTTCATAACCCTAAGTGCCAAAGGTGACCCATTCTCTCTATTTTTGGTTTTACCTCAGAATGGGCAAAAGTTATTTACCTACCAAAAAAAGTAAAATCATGGAAGCAGGTATCTTCGATGACTACAGCATTTTTTTTTTTAAAAAAGATGCCAAAAATCTCCCCCAATAAAGCCAGAATTCTTAAGAATCAGCATATTCTTATTTACAGAATTGACTAGTTGTAACTGAAAAAATGACCTTAAATGTCAGTGACCTTTAATGACCTCAAATGTCCTATCTTGAAATCAAATACCTTAAGACACAGTGGTAATTCTGAGTAAAGTCACCTGGCCTACCAAAAAGCATAAAGCACAATCTGCACAGTGTCTCGTACAAATTTCTAGTCACTTTTCTGCAACTAAGGTACAGCTGAGCTAATTTGAGATGAAGGTACTGCAAGTGGCTGGCATGAAAAGGGCTCTTTAGAGCTCATCTTTTTCTAACAGTGGAGGTAATAGTTTTTATTCTACTCTTCTTCACAGCCAGTGAGAGAGAAAAGAACAGAATAGAAAACAACTCAGTTGCACATGCAATAGTTACAGTATGTCACAGGATACCACCTGCTCAGGGAGTTTACTTTTAATCTGAGAAGTAAAATTTCGTGAAAAGATAGCTCTTTTGTCACACCATCAATGGTCCAGGAGATACAACCTGCAGAAGCATAACAATCTCTATTATGCATCAACTAAGAACTTGAGACTCATCCATGACTCCTAATAAATTACCATGAAGCACCCCAGAAACTCTTCAATTAATAATGACTTATAAAAGAAACAGCTTCTTAAGTACACACGTAAGGCTAGTGAGCACCAGGATCTCTTAAGATCTAAAATAAAGAATGCCAGGGACTCCAATTACAGACAACTTTAAATCTTCCATGATATAGCGTGCATGAACCCCCCCAGCAAAGGACTGTGATACAACCAGCTACAGAAATGCATGTTAAACCACACACTAGTGGAAGAAGTTCCGTAAGAATTAGTTATAGAAGTGAAATCAACAAAACCAATCTTTTAATTTTGTTCTCAGAACTTTATTTATTCTGCTTAAAGAAATGAGAAGGAACAGTATCATGTGTTTTATACATGGACTGCGGAGAAAGTACAGGGGAGAATGAAACTTTAGGGGGCAGAGATTACAGAAAGGTGCAACCTGACATATTGCTCTATAAATAAATGAATAAATAAATGCCAGGCAAGTAGGTTTAAACCTTGACTTAGACCTACACTGTGAGAACTTTAAAAATCAATCAAGCAAGCAAGCCTTCTAACTCTTAGAAATGCAACTGGCATATAATTTGTGATAGCTTCTTTTAATCCCCTCAAAACCAAGAACTTATTGTCAATGTCAAAGAATTCCCAACATTCTAATTTATAAACTCGGGGAGCTCCCCCTCAATGCAATAGAGCTGTACTGTGAAAGGACTAGGAAATGCAATATAGCACCGGATACATTTTCTTCCTTGTGTGCTACCATTCTTCGCTCCTCAAAGCTGTAGAAAGCAGCTTTGAGCACTTTGAAGTAGTTATTGAACTTTGAAAATTATGCAATGCTAATTCTTTTGGCTCCACTGCACAGGGAGTATACTTTATTCTCAACCATAGACAACAGCAACAGAAGTGAAGATAAGGTTCAGAAACCTGCGGTCACACAACAAACCAAAATCAGATCTGAGCCTCTATTTCAACTGTAAACTGCAACTAACAAGTTTTGCAACCACACTAAACCTTGATATTCTAACCCAAGCTCAGCCTACAGCCATTAACATAACACAGGTTGTAAGAGACAGAAAAAAGGAAACTAATCAGCCACTAGTTCTCAATCAAGTCGCCTCAGGATTTCTGGCAAACATGCCCTTAATGATTTTGCAGGATCAGGTCCCCTTTCTCCTTGCCCAGCTTCCTTTTCAAAGTTCAAGATCCCTCTCACAATCAGCCACTGACACCAAGACTCCTGAATAATTCTTCCCCTCTCCTCTCCTCAAGCGAAAATGTATCATCCTCAGGACTTTGCTTTTAGCAACCCTTGAAAGAGGTCAAGATTATTTTAGAGACACTAGTCATACTGGATACGCAAGTTGAGACCTCTTGACTGAATCTTTTTCAGCACTCTCTCAAAGTCAGGCTTGTCAGCTTTCTCAAACTGGCCATTCCAAAATGGTGACGCCCTCTGACTGTTTCAGATACACATTTGTGACTTTATCAAGGATACACATACAGACATAAAGTTTGGTTCACCAGTTGGGCATAAGGTGGGGTCTAGCACTACTGAAGATACCCCAGGTGTTCCACCAGGCCTCCAGCGGCTACTACACAAGGCACATGCCTCAGCTGCTAGGCCTGGGTGATGTCCTGCACATCTGGCTGCTTATCAAATACTTCATGTGTGGACATGACAGATTAAAGCTCCAAGAGAATGGATTAAATAATATCAGTATTCTGATCAACTGAGTGTGGTAAAAAGTCAGGAGGCCTAGTTTTGACAGTGATTTGCTGTATGCGCTTGCAAAAGGAATTTTCACTCTCCTTTGCTGTATTTTCCCTGGAATTAAACAGGGTGCATTCTGAGACTCAACAGAAGAGAAATATGATTAAAGTAATTGGTAGCATCCAGCACTTTATCCATTTCTCCAGATCAGACAGCCCCCACAAAGACAGTTGCTATTCATTTATTACACGTTAGGAGAATTAAGACATTAGGAGAATTTATACAAACCAAAATACATGTGCTAGAACACTTTGATGAATTAGTTGAAAGTTTTAGGAAGATACGTGCCACCTATTTCTACACAGTTCAGGAAGTTCATGGGTTGGTGCAGAATACTTAAGACATGTAGGTCAGATACCTAAAGCATCATGTAATCTCTTTAAATTTGCAGTAAGACATACGTCACAAAAAATTGGTAATTCCAAGCAGTATTATTTAGGGACTTACAAGACAAACTAAGAAAACATTCAAGCACCTAAGGCAATGTTATGTTCTGAACCTGTACTTTCCGAACAACTGATTTAATTTACTTCAAAATTAGAAACAGTTATATCCTGGTATGAGATTGTACTTGTGAAATTTAGGTGAAGTAATTTGATTTTTTTTTTTTTTTGGTCATGGTAACATGACAAAAATTATCCTTAACTGTAGTGCCTAAAAAGTCCCAAAATGCAGAAAAAAAAGCCCTAACAAAATCAACCCTTCAAAATGCAAACAGCCCTATTCCTTCCAAACAACCTAATTCAAGATTCTACATGTTTGCTCCATTTAAACCAGCTACAGAGAATCTAGTCCAAAATCTGAAATTTAAGAACATATATTTAACAGCTCAGTACTCAAATCCACACCTTTTATGTCATACTTCAAAATGACTTTCAGAATCACAGAAATGAAAGTTCCACCGAAGCACCTCAATCTTTCCAAGCAAAATTATCCAACTTTCTTTGCCCGAGTGCAAATAGACAGACTGTGAAATTCTGAAACTTACCTGTAACATACCAACAATTTCCACTTTATTAAAAAAGATGAAAGAATGAAGTGTTGATAGCATATTTTCCTCAAAAACTGAGGGAGTGGGTAGGACCATATCTTGAATATACTGTACTCTGTACGTCTGATGTATTTTTTGCTTCAGCTCTGGATCAGATATAGGAATCACCTCTTTAAATTTTGCCGTTTTAGTCAGAAATTCCCTGTGTTTCCGTGACTGTGATAAAGATGGATCATATTCTAGGCATCCAATTACGTCCATTATACATTCCTCAGAAAACATGACTTCAAAAAGTGCAGTTCTGTTCAAAAGAAAAATTCCCTTGATAATTTCATATAAGTGGTGTAGTCCTTCAATGTTCTCCAAGTCTTCGCACACATGAAAAATTTCTAAGAGCTTCTTAATATAGCCCTCATTTTCCAGTGCTAGTGCGAGTTTTTCACGACGTAATGGTGAAGGCAGTGAAGATGCCACCAGTTCTGCAATTTCTTCTAGTCGACTTAATTCACAAGATGGCAATTCTAGACCTGGTGATGACATATCATCAAAACGTTCTTCCTCAGATTCATCGACAAGGTCCTGAGTAATATCGACAGAAGGGTCTTTGCCTTGAACCTGCAAAATAAGATGTGTTCAAAAAAGTGGAGTTTAATGTTTACTTGAACACTTTTTTAAAAATACCATTTCAAATGTCACATGCTTTTTCTTTGTATGGCCAAAATAGAAGTGCAAATTTAAGTTTGACATTGAGTACAGCTGGTTTGGAAAATAAGAGATAATGAAAAGATTTCTTCAAACAGAAGGCTTTACAAATTATTTCTACATTAGATATTTCATTCTATTTATTTTCTATAAAAAGGAGGAAGAATAAAGAAAAAAGCTGCATTTTCTGATTATTTCAAATAAAAAAGGAAATTCATAATTACTTGTATGGATGACAACTTTTTAATAGACTACTGAACTAAACTATTTGTTTCCAGTCTTTATTCTTTGCTGACAGATTTTTAAATGCAAACCAGTATTACATTATTGCAGTGATAGCTTTAAAAATTTATCTATAGGTTATTTAACTGCTCTTGATGCTTTTCAAAGCTTCTGCTACCTCAAACAGAGGAGAGAGGCCAGTCTTGTTAATTTAATCGTTGTTTTCAGTTCTGGAGAGCTGCAAGTCAAAATTGGTTACCGTGCACTTTCCAAATATTCAACAGAGGCACAGAATCTTCCCTTTAGAACAGAAAACTCCAAACCAACATTAACAAAAGAGTAGTGGAAATCTGGAGCTGTCAGATAAACAAGGTACAGGACCTGCAAAGATCTCTCTAGAGATACAAGGAAACTGCGGAAAGCACAAATTAGTGGAAAAAAACAGAGACGGATGCTTGGGCACCAAAGTGTTTCAGCTTTAATGACATCTTAATCGTAGTATCTGCTTGGAGTCTGATGTGTCAAATCCAGAAAGGCACTGCTGTGTACAATGGTAGAAGGTACTGCTCTTTTTAATCTTCAAAATCAGCAAAAAAAATCTGGGAGAAATAATTCTTCATGGATAACAGCAAGCCTATACTTAGATTAAAATCCAGAATGCTGTTAAAACCCACATACTGTTCTGCTTATAGATCAGCAACCACTTCCAGCATAAGTGGTATCAAAGTTTTTCTTTTAGAAGAAGCTTTTAATGACTGAGGAAGCTTAAGATCTTTAAAGTACACTAGACACAAATACAATAGGATGGCCTCAAAACAGGATGTAAAGACACTGGTTTCTTACGAAAATATTAGATCTTTACATGAGGCTGAGGAAGCTGGGCTTCTTATCTGGGTGTTTCCCAAGAACACAATTTCCCCTTTCCCCCATTTGGTTTCTGTCCCCAACTTTTGGTCCTTTGACTGCTAAAGTTCCTGGAAATATTTCTGTACTTATTTACATAAGTTTCTGTACTTATTTACATAAGTGGTAAACTGTTGAAGAGACTCATTCCTAAAAAAGGGAATGATCTATACACATGCAATTATGAAACCAGATTTCTTTTATTTCTGAAATCAGTGAGAACAAACTGCAAAAGACAGAGTGAGAGAATTAGATGTTTAAGAACAGAAAGAGAGAGTGCATAGAGAGAGAATCAGACAAATTTAGAGAAATCCCACCTAAGGTAGCATAGAAATTAAGAAAAGCTGTAATGACTGGAACAGAAGAAAAAATCCAAACAAGAATTGGCAAACGGAACTAACATCAGTGAATATACTGACTAAACTCTTTTGGGTATTTGTCAATAGTTAATACCTGACCAAATGCTATCCAGAAACAATACTGATTCAGTGACTATATAGTCATCCAGTCATAGGGGTAAAATACAAGAAGTTGATTAACACATATTAAAATATATACATGCTACATATAAATTGTTTAATTTCCTTAAACTGTATGAATTACAGCTTTGAGGTGATAATACAGGGATAGAGCTACCTCCTACTTCAACTATCAGACTGATCTTTTCACACCCTGACAGACAACAGAAACATACTGTCACATTGACACAGAAAAAGGTTTTGTTGAGAAACTCAATATCCCCCTCACCTGAAACAGAAGAAAGATAAGAGAAAGAGAAGAATGAGAAATGCAGAAAGAGAAATATGAACAAGATATGGTTAAATCCATGAGCAATACATTATAATCACATACATTCTTCTCTCTATAATAAAACTTTTTCCCTTCTGGCCAACTTGGAAAAAGTTAATTATGAAATTAATTGTTATGAAACTTTTTAAACACTCTTTCTGAGCTGAATTTCCTTGGGCGATAACAGAACGAAAAAGTTATGTTCAGCAAAAAGATCTGAAAATGCTCTAAAAAACCCCAAAACACCCAAACACAGTTTAACTTCATATCAAATTTCTGGAGGAAGGAGAGTTTTCAAACTCGAACATGTAAAATTTGGGGGAGGTGGCAAAGATGACAGTTTTTACTTTCTATCTACTATGTTCAGATTCATCTCTTAAAACAGCCTAAAAATTCTGAATGCAAACATTAAGATGATTTAAGTGTCTCAATCTTATATTTATCAAACTTACCTGACATATTTTTTCCCATATTTCATCACATCCTGCTTTTTCTTGAAAGCTAAGTGCCAAATCATAATTTTCAGCTTCAGACCACACAATCAAGGTATCCTTTAAAGAGAGAAAGAGCATTTTCAGACAATATATTTCAGATTTTACAAATGTGAATAGTGTTTAAAGAATAAAATTTTAAAATAAAAACAGCTTGACACCTACTTATGACAGGACAGTATTACAATACAAATGTAATCATCACACTTTGTAAGATTTTATACATTCTGAGGTTCTTAGGGTTAAAAACATTTCTGCATAAATCAGAATAAGGAAGTTCCAGAAAGAGACTGAAAGTTTTAGTTCTTAATTCATGTGACCATAATATTGTAAATCTCAAAAAGGTTGATCTAGAATATGTACTTCTACCTCAATGCATCCTCTGATAAAATACGGTAACAACAGCAACAGGGTGTTTTTTTTGTTTCGGGTTGTTTGGGGTTTTTTTTGTTTTGGGTTGGGTTTTTTTGTTTTGGTTTGGTTTTTTTAAAATCTGTTTCAATTGGACCACTTAAACCCACACATCTTCTGTAGGATCAAAGTTACAATCATTTTTTTCATTTTTATAGGCCCCAGAAGACACTGTGCTAATGCACAGAACAGCTGCTTAAAAATCAGCCCCAAGATGTCTGCAAACTTTAAACAAGAACAGAAACTTGAATACGCACACAGGTAACTGCCTAAGAGTATGCACACCTATTATGCTGAACAATGCACATCATTACTCATTCCAAACTACAATTCTGGAAGGTCGACTTACCCTAGATTTCTACAAGTTAGTTGAAACCGTGCTTAGCTATGTCTACTACCCAGACACTTAAGCTCTCATCGACTTATTAGAATAGTTCAAGAGTTTATCAGAGCCCTCATACTGCATGGAGAAACAATATATGGAAGTGGAAGCTGATGCTGCAAACAGCAATATCGCACACTGATAAGGTATTTGATGCAGTAGTTTACAGACAGTCTACTAAATAACTGTTACAATAAAAAAAAAAACCAAGAGGAAAATAGAATCTGCATTATTTACATATTGAATCAAGTTTTATTTTAAAAGTCTTTTGCCTTCCTATAACAGCTAGCTGAAATATAGCCACATTAAATAATACAGCCCCATGAAACTGCCTTATTTCAGTTAAGTGCTAAAACATGCATTTATTCCCTAGGACAAGACATATGAGAATTTTTCTACTTATATTTCAATGAGAACCATAGAGTATTTTTGCTTCATTAAGTATAGATTTTGCTTATAGGGATTATTCCTAAAGGAATTAATTTTAAATATTTGTGAAAGCACTATAAGTTGCCAGACATTTATAAAGTTTGAGACAGTTAATTAGGCTTAATGTACTTCAAATATTAAAATGAACATTGAGGATAAAGAGAAATCTTACAAATTTTGATATGCACTTACTAGAAAACTTAAACTAAACTATACTCTAAATAGCACGATCAGCTAGCTCCATTAGGATTCAGTCAAGTAACACAATATAATCAATTTGCCATTACCAGAGCAGCTATACTGCTTCAGAGGCGCTAATGGCTTTACCTTGCAAATGGCAAATAGTTTACCTTTTCCTTTTCCAAAGGGTTGAGGAAGAGGTGGTACACAGAAGGAAGGGATTTAGGAAGACCACCTCCAAAATACAAAAGGAAGAAGAAAGTCACAATTAATAGTTTATTCTCTACAAGACAGGTCACAGTGCAAATACTCTGGTAATAACAGATTGACAGCACCTAGTACTGCTGACTCCTATAGAGTAAGAAAATAACAGTTTACAAAAATTCAGAAAGATATTTGGTTTTGGTTTGTTTTTGTTGTTTTTTTGGGGTTTTGGTTTTTTTTATAATCGTTTAAAAACAGTATGTACCTTACTGCAGTATTCATTGTATGTATCAGGTTCAAAATTTAATACGTTAATCTCTACAATTAGTATTTATACTGCAGTAATTTTCAAGGTCACTGTCTCATCAGCTTCCCACTAAGAAGCACTTATTTAATTAAAAAACCCAAGCAACGTAACACTAAATCTTACGTAGACCCTAGCAGAACTTTCAATATTTCTATCGCATTACATTTCCATTTAAGTGAAAGCTGTTAGATTTCTAAGCAAGCCATTTCCAAAAGAAGATCAAAACGTATTTTCTTCTCTATAAAGAACATGACTAACAAATAGGGAAATGACTAAAAGAACAGAAATAAAGACAGTGTTATTTACATTAACTGTGATAAGTTGAGTAATCGAAAGCTCTGAGTTTCTAAATAAAATCCAGCAATGGACCAAGCCAGGTCTGTCTGTCTTTTTCCTCTGGGGAGAGGAGGAATGGAGGCAGGCAGAGGAAAAATGAAAGGGAAGACACAAAGGTAAAGCTGCTTTTGAAAACTATAGTCACAGATGTACAGAGGTGTATTCAGCCATAATATAGCAACTGCTCTTGTTAAAAAAGATCATCTACTATCATACATGGAAATTCAGACTGTATTTTTTCACCTCTACACATTCTGATTATTTTTTTGTTTCTTCTTTGGAAAACAAAACAAAAACTGCTGAAAAATTATTTGAGCAGCAGAACAATAATCTTCAAGTCTGGTTTATTAGTATTAGAAAAGTATTTTCCACCTGCCAACATTAACAATTTCAAATTATTATTTTTATCTGTTGTTTTATCACACAAAATTTTCAGAGTATAGATTATTATCAGTGTCTCAAGAGGAATCTATCAATTGATACTCTCCGGATCTTTTGTAAGAGAGTGTTTGTACATTCTTTCTTGGGTCAAAGGGCTTTTAAACAGAGAACATGAAACAAAGTGAGAAAAGCACTTCACTCTGATGCGTAATACACAGCTCAGTCAAAGTTTAAATTCACTGTTAAATGCAGACAGTTATTAATGTAATTTCATTTTCTTCATCCTAGAAAGCTTCTAATCATCAAAAAGAGTAGCAGTACAAGTCTTATACGTGTCGGGAGAAATGTCTGAAGGAAAGTCTAGATGTAGTTAAAGATAAAATAACATCAATAAAAGTCTAGTTTCTGCTTGTTTTATTTAAAGGAATCTTTCTAGGTGTTTGATCTGAAATCTCCTCAAGTGTAATTTGAATCCGCTAACTACTGTGGATCTCTCAGCTATGGAATAGGACTACCTGTTGCTTCCAAATGTGAAACACTGCTTCTTGCAACTCCAAAAAGCAAGTGAATTTTTTTAAGACTGCCTCCTCCATTCCAAGAGAAAACAGGAGTGTGAATAAATACACTTAGTAATAGTAGCTATTGGTTAGAGAGGTAAGCAGATGAGTCTTGCACATTACCCCTCTATGAGCATAAATCTTCTATGATTCATAAAAGCAGCTCTGGCTCAGAATCATATCTTTTTTTTGCATTACATACAAAATGTTAGTCTCTAGACAAGGAACTGAATGACTAAAATGAAAATCTAGAATTTGTTCTTATCTAGCTTCGTGTTAAGCACATTTAAAATGTGAACTGCAGTATTAAATCATAGCAACATTGTGTGAACTGAGTCCAAAACATGGACAAATGTTTCATCATTGAAGGCTTTTATACTAGGTGCTCTGCAAGAATCCTAGCATTCTAGCTCCTCATGTTTTGCAAGATGCATTAAAGTTCTGGCAAGATCTTTTTTTAATAGGATGATAATCAGGAAACTACTTATGCAGAGGTCACGATCTTATTCCAGGTTTAAAAATCATTTGCTGCTTGGCAAAAAAATACGTTCACAATAGTGTCAGTTGGATACGTCATTGCTACCTTAGGTCATACAAAATTTACTGTCTCCCCAAGATCATTTATATAAATTTGTCTTCTTTCATATTATTGTTCATTATGACTGCTCAGATATAATCAGGACTTCTTAATTTTAAGAAAACACTGAGCATGGCCTCTTTTTAGAAGACCTATGTATTTAACATTCAGATAAAGAGGTATTTATCATTTCTACCAATGGAGGTTAACTTCTTGCATTCTTATCCTTATAAAGATACAGCCTGAGGTAAAACTTCTTCAGAATACAGTTTGGCATTTCTGTGCTGCTTGTCTCATCATTGGCAGCATCAAGCCCACATAGAGCAAGTTCTGGTTAGAGGTTTTGAAGGAAGCACTACTGTGTGTTACAGCTTTATTTGAGACTTCATTCCTAAGAAGATAAGCTTCAAAAATACTACTGCAATAGTTTAAGCCAGCAAGCAGTGACAATCATATCTAGATGGACAGGGCTTAGTATCTACCATATGATTTCTCCTCACTTTTTGAAATTACTGCCAAAAGGCTTACTTTCCTATATAAAAAGATTGTTGAATACACACTATCCGTCTCAAGGTCTTGGCATAACACTCACCAGAAGTCATGCTTTTATTAGACATTAAATCAGTTTTATTTAACTATTAGCAAGCTGATTAGCAGGTGTGTTGTACAACATTCATACAATCTCCAAAGCAAGCCGCAGGATTTCATAAAGAAGAATTTCAGAGCAACTAGTACTCAGCATTTGATTCTGCTGATTTAAGATTTCTTTCCTAATGTGATAAATTTAAGAAAACTGTTATTGTTTGACAATGCCCTCTCACTGGTGTTCATGTCCAGGGAGAATACGAGTCTTCTCTGCAGCTCCAAAATATTCACTTGGCATCCCTATGAGATTTAGGCTACTCTCAAAAAGTAGTGATTCCCCTAAATTAGATAGGTCTTTCATAAATTCTTGCATTCTGTCTAAAAAGCAAATTAATCGCTTCCACTGCGGGCCAGGAAAGTGGTGGAAGTTCAACAGAGGAAGGCTGTTTCTTCCCCTCTGGGATTGCCTGATTGCTAGCCTTCCTTACCTAAGCCTTTGTTTACAGTTACAGACACTTCCCTGGACATGCCAAGCCACCTTTCAGCACCTTGCTAGCTAATTATTTACACTCAAAAGTACAGTTTCATAAGCAGCCTTCTGCTTACGACAAACTACTGGCACTATCCAAGTTTTTTTTTTTAAGTTAAATACATATAGTTATTGTGGTAGGTTGCAGCAGAATCTTCAGTCTAAAAAAATGCCTGCCCCACTAACATAATACTAAGTTTCAATTTTGCATTTGTTCACCTAGAACCTGGATATCTGGATGTGTTAACACATTATCCCAAAAACTGGAATAACATATCAACAGCACACTCAGTCTTTTGGCAGAGTGGATTCTATTAGCTTCTACAAAAGCTCAATCATATATGACTTTTCAGTTAGCCATTTGATAGCTGCATTCCCATAAGTCACATGAGAAAATCAGTTTATTAGTTCTATAACAGAACCTTGACTCGCTGGCCTAGTGACCATACCCAGAAACAGCAGAAAAATTAGATTTCACACGAAAACATGCATGAAGATAAAGGAGCATGTGATCATTTAAAACAGGAGAACCAACCTACCCCAAAACCAGTAGCAGTCACTCCTCTTGTTTCTCCCCTCACCCCATAACACCACACACTTTTCCTTAGTGTCTTAGCTACAATAAGCACAAATTTTATTGAAATAGTTTCATTGCTGGCTTGCTTATCCTGACAGCAAGGGCAGGAAGTTCATCTTCTCTGAGCATTCTGCCAGTGGCTTTCTGGATCTTTTAAAAATTCAGCTTTGTTATTAATAAGTCTGCTCTCCATCATTCAAGGATAGCCACCTTTGAGCTACATAGCTAGTAGATGGTACTCTGGATGAATTTAAGCTTTGTATTCTTGTGAGGAACTGAAAAAGGGACTGCAAAAGCAGAGGACATGAGACACTGAAGTTTCTAGTGTAGACGCAAGCTGGAAACAACTCAGGTCTTCCTTGTTTCAGGCACAAAAAAAGGATGCAATACATACTTAATCACTGAGTTACAGAATGTACATGGATGTATCTAGAATAAAGTTGAGGATAGGTCCTTATTGCTCTATTGCTAAAGCATTGCCAAAGTATATTGAAAGTATATTGAAAAGTATATACCTCAGTCTGCACCTGTATCAGCTTTCTCCCTAGATACATGTTACGTACATAGAGTTTATTTCTCCTTTAAGGTTTCGTAGGAAGAGGTGTGTTGTCCTAAACTTAAGAACAGCACCTCTGTCACTAGCATTCTGGAATCATGCCATTTTAATGCCTTTAAAAAAAGCCACATAAAAACCAGAGCATGAATTGAGTGTGTCACCAGGACATTACAATTAAAGTACTTCCACCTTTACTAGTATATTATGAAAACAATCAACAACACAAGAGGAAAACTAAGTATTCTATGTGCGGTTCAGCAACCCATAGTATAATTAAATTTTACTTATTAAACAAAATTTGCTTTTAAGCTGTGTGCTACTTACCCATAATTAAATTCAGTATATTCCATACCAAAGTTATAGGACTGTTACTGTAACATTTTAAATTAAGAATACCAATAAAACTTAACATATAGACCTAAACGAGGCCAAGTGGCTGTACTTTTTTTTGCTTTTTCAGAAGAAATCTTCTGCCTGTAAATACCTTAACACAAGAAATATCAGTCCTTTTTCTGAGCCACAGGACATTACTCTCTAGCTTGTTTTCCTCATATGGATTCCTTTCTTCTAGTTCTAGTATAAGTAAGGATGAGTTTGCCAGGAAGTACAGGGTTCAGAGCATCCAAAAACTTCCACTGGTAGCAGTTCTGTGTTACAGAATCAGATATAGATGTATCTTTCTTTTTGAACACACAGCGGAATATGAGTCTTCATTGTGACAGAAAGACTAACTGATCTGACTAGTGAAAAGGTAGTTAAAAGACTGCCTATGTGTTTCATGCTTTAAGGATCAATTTTAAACCTCTAGATGGCAGGTAAATCTGGGAAAACTGGGGACTAGATTGTGCAAGCTGAAGTATTTCAGGACCATGCTGATGTATGAAAAATGAGTCCCTCAGCAGGTCTGAAGATCTGCCAAGTATTCTTCCTCTCCAAAGGGAAAAGCAGACAGTTGTATTTACAGCAATTAGATCAACACGCCAAAAGAACAGAGGCAGCAAGGCAAACTTGTACTCAGGTCTTCGTGCTGTTATTTTGACAAATAATGATCTATACATATGTATACCCTGAGATTGCATCATTTGTGCTATCAACAATTAATGAGACAATCTCTTTCACACTGGCGTGAATAGTGCAGCATAGGTAGATGGTTCTTTCATGAGTGGAAGAACTTCACTGTTTATCACTAAGGTATCTATAGGCTTGTTGAAGAATCCAAAGCAACTGGCATAGCAAGTTTCCCCAACAGCTAATCTATCACCCATCTCTCATTCTTCCCAGCCACAAATTATATTGGTTGGTCCAATAGAAGATTGTTTCTTCTTACCAGCCTCGTGTCAGCCTAGACAAAAGTCAGAACTCATACACTTATTCCATTACATCTTCAAAGTGCCCATAAGCCTCATGCTAAGTATGTCACAGTAAAAACAGATGTACTGCTATGTACCCTATAAAATGGAATGGAAGTTCACCCTCACAACAAAATTTTGAGATAAAAGGCTGCTAAGACCATACCACTGGAAAGCTACTTCGAAGTTTTAAGTTTTACGTTTCTAGGAGATTTTTCTTGAAATTTTATGAATGCAACTGACAACTGCAGGCAAACTCAAAAGTAAGTCTTCTATCTCAGGCTGCAATTTCACTATTAGCTGAGGGGACCTAAGTGGCATTCTGCAGCTAAAAAGGAAAGATCTCACTCACTCTTCCATACCACGTTTCCACAAATGGATCTTGTGTGAGGTGGCTTGAAACCTCTGCTGACATAGACAGTTACTAGTTTTTGTAAAGATATTTGGAGTACCAAGGTGATTTCAAGGTGATACCAAGGCAGTTCAGAGTCCTATGAGCAGTGCTGGAAAGAAGCAACTCCTTCTCTCAGCTGCTAAGGTGCAAGCTTAGCTCATATAGAATCAGGTTTAGACTCTGAACTTGCCTTTTACTAAGGAAAAGGATAAGTAGGCCTCATCTGAAAGATAACATGCTACAAAGTAGGATTAATACGCACACCAAGAAGAATTGCTATTTCTAAGGCTCAGAGTGGAGTCCTACGTTCAATCTGTATTAGAAACTGCTTTGCTTAAACAATATGAACAATTCACCTGCAAATATAAATGTCTGTCTATGCAGCATCTGAAAGCTTTAAGAACAGTACTTTGTCTTCTCCAGCACAGAAAGTGTACAGTCCTGTTCTAACAGGACAGATTCATGTTTAGTATTTTTATATCTCTAATCATGTTTTCACAATCACCAGTGATGGATTTGTGCAGTGCTGGACTATAATACATCTGACAGAGTAGCAATGAGCACAGCTATGAAGTGCTGTTGCACTGACAAGCATGTGTGGTGTTTTGCACTGATCTTACACTTTAAGTAGGCTTCATGTTTGATCTGGCATGAAGCCTATTGATACAAAGCTCACCCCTCAATGCTCTTTGAACAGATTTGAACCAGCAAAGCAAGTTTATACTAGATCACCACTTTATGCCATAGAGCTGTGAAATATTCAATGTCATTTCAGGAGTCCTAAAGCTCAAGTTACTGTATCATAGAATCATGACCTCAAGCTAGTTAGGATTACAACTAAGAGTTAGCTTGCTTAGCATTTTTGCTGGTCTTTGTCCTTTCTTACTCCCTGCCATTGATTCTCCACCTCACATTGCCCTTACCAGTTCAGTATGGACTGTTTATATGGTGCATGATGAACTATCAAGGGGCAGATAGTTTAACTTTTCCAAGGGAGGATATTTTTAACCCAGACTGGTTCTCCCCATTCAGTTCAACTTATAATCTTACAAACAGCTGCAGCCACCCCACCTGTGAGGAAAAACTACAGTATGTCTATGCTTATAATAAACTATTAAAGTTGAAGACTGCAGAGTGGTTTAATACATTAACCATACCTGACAGGATTTTAGCAAGTCTGAGCTGACCAGAAAGGTAACAAAATGTGATCTGGTTCAGCACTTCTAAATCTAAGGGCAATTCTTAGCATCCATGAGATAAGAACAGCAAACAAAGTGCAAGACCTACAGTTCACTTCTCACCCATCTTAGCAGCATTCTTTAGGGGCTCACAATGTATGGCTTAAATAACCAAAACAAGGTGCAAACTAGAGGCGAGATGCTGCTTTTATGTGTACAGAATGCTTTGAAGCCATAGTAACCCATATCCATCTTCCAAGTAAAAGCCAAAGGTAAACATGCAAATAGCTTTAAAGCCTTCTAGTCTTCTCCTAAATAGAAGACATTGAAAGTTGTAGTATCTGAAATATAAAGAAAAAAGCCAGATATTAAGTTTCAGATACTATAATCCTGAGGAACCTCAGCTACCACAACTGTGCTTTGCCCATCTCTCCCAAAGCATCTTTTGCTGCAAAATAGAGTGCCAGTTATATATATGACTTCACAAAAAAATGTAGAGAAATAACACACATGTATCATGAAATGCACGAAAGTGTTTAGAACTATTTTGCATCCTATTTTTGGTACAAGAACATAAAATATAATTTGCAATAGAAGCAAAAAATGACAGTATTGCTGAAGTTAAAGAACCTGCCTTTAAACATAAGGGGGAAGAAAAGTATGTTTACCTGTTGCTTCTGGTACGCAGTGTTCGGGTTAATTTTGGACTCCAAAAGAAGAGAGCCTAGAAAGAAAAGAGTTCCACTTATTTACATGTGTACTAAAATTTCAATCTCAACATAAATTTTCTGATCACTCTTTACTCAAGTAGGCGTTAACACCTTTCCTCCCAACAATAAGCCTGTTAAACCCATATTCTACAGCTTTATATTTCATTTTTCCCTCAATTATATTGTTCACATAGTACAGAACATTCAAGAGTGTTTGGAGGGCTGGATTTTTAAGCTCTTTCTTATTCTGAGTAATGACTTTTCCACAGAAAACTTTAGAGATGATAAAGTCTGCAAAAAATCAGCACACAAAAAGCACCACAACTGCATTCCGTAGCTCACCTAGAGTTGTTTTGTACGAAATTCGCTAATCATGTAGTATTTGTTCTTAAAGTTTAGCCAAAACACTTTATTATTTTGCTGGAAAGCGTATCGAGAAACTAATGCTTAGAGTGGCAACCACTGTGACTGCCAATACCAAAAAACTTCAGACATGATAAACTTTGGAACAATGGTTTCACAGCAGTTTTTACTGATTTAAGACACAGAACAGCAATTCCATTCTCATGTCTGTTTCCTTGTCCTTCCTTTTGCCTAAGTGTTAGTGTTAATACACGTTACATTTAAATGGTCTGGAGGGTTGATCTAGGTGAAAATAATCCTTAAAACTGCTTTTATTTTTGATTCAATCACTTCCCTCATCCACCTTGCTGCTCAGCTGCACAAATACCAGTGCATGAGGGACTCTACAGCCATGACTTAAATTTACATATTTGCAGAGCTTCACTCAACATACATAAAGTACTGATAAATTAACTTGCATAGTCAGTCTCATAATTAAAACATAAGGCTGCAAGCACCCCTTTAAAGGGGCACTTCTCCATTCATTTACCTGTTTAAATTTACTCTTTAAGAGAAGTCCAAACTTTTCTTAAAGTCTCAACTTCTCAGTTTCATAGCTATAGTTTTAAGGCAGTCTTGTATTACTACAATACTTGTCAAATATCCTCACAAAATCTACACTAAAGAAAAATGAAAATGCTTCAACTACCTCAGATAAGGAAGTCTGAGAACTTCAAGACAGGACAATAAAACAAATTAACCTGGATATGAAAAGCATACTTGGAATTGAAAGTTGTACTTCCAAGTATCACAGCAGAATCAACAATGACTAGCTACTTTTCACTATCTGAAAAGTATACCAATTACAAAATCCACAGCAAAAATATCCCAAACCAGTGTTTGTTTACTAAGTATGACCATCCTCAATCTCAGAGGTCACATTTACAAACCTCCTCCCCCCTTCCTTTCCTGAAGAATTGCTACTGACTAGAAGATCATAGAATACTTTTGGTTTGAAGGGACCTTTAAAGGTCATTTAGTCCAACCCCTGCTGCAATGAGCAGGGACATCTTCAAGGAGATCAGGTTGCTCAGAGCCCTGTCCAACCTGACCTTGAACATTTCCAGGGATGGGCCATCTACCACCTCTCTGGGCAACCTGTGCCAGTGCTTTACCACCCTCATCATAAAAATTTTATTCCTTGTATCTAGCCTGAAGCTACCCTCTTTTAGTTTAAAACCATTACCCCTTGTCCTATTACTACAGGCCCTACTAAAATGTCTGTCCCCATCTTTCTTATAAGCCCCCTTTAAGGTCTCCCTGAAGCCTGCTCTTCTCCAGGCTGAACAACCCCAACTCTCTCAGCCTTTCCTCACAGGAGAGGTGCTCCAGCCCTCTGATCATTTTTGTGGCCCTCCTGTGGGCCAGCTCCAACAGGTTCGTGTCTTTCCTGTGCTGAGGGCTCCAGAGCTGGACACAGCTTATTTGCATAAGTATGATACCATAACTAAAGAAAAAAATAAAAATCATAAACTATAGAGCAGGAAAACATCTAAGATGAGCTTTACTGATTAATCCAATACACTGTGGTACTTTGGCCAAAGCCTCAAGTTCTGCATTTTGGGTTTGCCTCATCTAGAAAACAGCGTTCCCTTTTCCATTACCATCATCAGTCACAAGCAGTTATTTCACTTCAATCTTACTTTCAAAGTCTCAGCTTCAACTACATGAAGTTTAGAATACTGTTTTGTGCTATTAACTTTGTTGACTAACTTCTAGAAAGTCTTTACTGTCTAGAAGTATTTAATACCAACAAATCTGAATTAGAATCTTGTAAGAATTAAAAGCAATTGATAATTTTAACATTATATTTTAACTGTTGAACACAGATCTACAGACATGGAAATCCTGAAAATAGCAGAATATCATAACTTGAACACAATGTTTGACAAAATACTATTATAAAATAATCTCAAAGACAGCTGAATGCAGACATTTCATCTTCCAGGCTGGAAGCAGATACTGGAGAACGACCTCTTTACTAGACTTACCACAAAAGAGCATTTCTTCTTCTCTACTAAACCTGACGCTTGCAGGAAAGACAAACCAAGCCTTATAAGGCTTCACTTGCTTCTCATTACCACATGATTCAACTTAATCCTCACCATTCCAGACAATAACTAGAAAAATATGAATCTGGAGATAGAAACATACTGAAGCATAAATTGTGCTCTATAACCTGTAACTGTCCTAAATCCATCCTTCTGGAAAATCTGATGCTCCATTCATACAATTTATTCCCTCAAAAGGGTTCAACAACTCAAAAATCAGTGAATATTCTACTTGTTAGTTCAGTAAGTTTATTTTCGTACACTAAGTTTTACAGGGTCAGGCCCCTTCCTGGTATGAGGCAGTCTTAGGTCTCTGTTACTTGCTTCTGGGAACCAGGCAACAGTAAAGTAACAGATGTCTGTAAAACAAATACATTCCTTAGAAAAGGGTTACAGAAATTTAACATACTGCAAATAAAGTTCTCCATTCAAAGTCAGTATCAGTATTGATTCCAAAATACAGTTCAAGATGCTTACTCTCGCATTTGTCAAAAGCAATTACTTTCTATCTAGGTATTTTTCTCTTGGTACTATCCTAGAATACATTAAGACGATCCAGCCTACTTTATAAAAATACATCAACAAAATTTCATCATCATTGACCCAATAACTCTATTCAAAGTTAGGCAAGACCTCAAACTTCACCTTAATACAAGCTATGGTTTTAATACACATACACACTCCCCAAATTACGCAGATCTAGTTATTTTCTAAATTATAGGCTTGAATGAATTTGTAAAGGTAAATGCATTGGTGCCAGAAAGTAACAGCTGAAAACACCTATAAAGAAGAAAACATTGATAACATGGCAGAATCCTGTTATTTGCCACTATAATGCAGTATAGCACAATTGGGGTTTTTTGTTAGTGTAACATCATCATTCTGTGCTGTGAAAGGAATACGTGCATAGGGAAAGACTTGCTCAAAAGAGATGACATACAGATATACAATGCTATTTTCAAAGATATTTAGAGAACATCAAACGCTTAAACAATAAATCTGTAAACTTGTTTACATATATGCATATGGAGAAGACCTGCTGATATGGAATACTGCTCCTCTCCCATCAAACTCTTATGTGGATACCTCCTCAAAAGCAGAAAAGGTACAGTGTTGCTCATTACTCACCAGTATAAACACGTTTTTGTTTAAATGAAAATTTCAATTCAAGAGCTGCAAGATGTGCAGAGGTTTAAGTTCTGCGATTAGTTCTGCTGCTACTGAATCACAGAAACTTAGGAAACAGTTCAAATCGAGGTCCAAGAATGTGCTCTGCATTCACAAGAGACTACTCCTCAGTCTAACACATTTTTAAAGGGTCAAATCCAAACATTAAGGGAAAGAGAGAATCAGGAGAAAAGAAACAAAGAAATCATCCCCCATCTCTAACTGCCCCCCTCCCCGTTTTAACCTAAGGTAAGTACATAACCACAAAATTGTCTGTGTTGCTTTCCTAAAAATAAATGAATAAATTCAATCCCCTGAGTTTGAGCAAGGCAAAGTAAACTTAAATCAAATCAAATTTTGGCTAAGCCTTCTGCTAGTATTATGGGGTTATTGATACCTAGCCTAAAGAAACAACGAGGATGCAGATGCCTGCCCCGTGGCAGAAGTCATTAACATACAGAATTCAGAAGTGGCAAACTACGACTTCTGAATAAGAATGATTAGATAGCTCCTAAGATAGCTGGCATGTATGGCCTCCAATGGGGTAGTTCACTTTGGCTTGTCAAAAAGTTTAGTTACAGGACTAGCAAGCTTTAATTAAAAGTTTAAGCCTTTGAATTAACCGAAGTTTGTTGAACAGAAAAGTTCATTGTTGAGGTCACTTCAGTCATCTGGGCTCATAACAAAAAAAGCGATTTGAAACCATACAGAGAAAATCTAGCAGCACATAGACATTTTAAGAATGAGGCAGGGCACAGCAGCTAAAAATACGACGTGAGAAACAGGTAAGAAATCAAAGGCTTCTGATTACAAACAGAAGCTCACATAGGCTGTCATCATTTGTAAGAAAAAAGTTCGCTATTGCTCTACTGCAATTCAAGTAGAACACACTGCAACTAGGAATCACACAGAAACTTTTCAGGGTTTTAAGTAAAAATGTTAACAGTTGTTTTTGTAAAAAAACCCAACACACCCACAAAACCAATTCCCTGTTTCAAAGAATAATATATCTGATCTGAAAGCAGTTTATGATATTTCTGTACTATAATAGATTACTAAATTGTCTGCAACAGCTCTTAAAGTTTAGTGCCTGGGAGCATTAGACATCTCAGCAACACAAATCACTCATCTGCTCTAAATTCTTTTAAGATGGTGTTAAAAAAAACACCAACCCAAGGAAAAAAAAAACCACCAACACACTCCTACAGGTAAAAAAAATTGCACTCTTATTAGTTCTTATTGCTCCATTTCCAGATGATAGCTTACCTTGGACTTGACATACTGATTGTAGCTCTCTTATCAGAACACCCTAACCCTGCCATAAAATCTCAACCACTTAATTGTAAAGCAGCTATGGAGCTATACCAAGTCACAGCTGCACAATCAAAAGACTGAAGTATGTGCTTACCACATGGTAAGCCAAATGAACCTGTGCTAATTCTGCCGTTGCTCTATGCACAGCCAAACTGGCCCTTTAACAGGAGTGGGAATTTCCCATACACAGCAGGAACTACTCCTAACATCCCCCACAGCCTCCCCCACCCAGGAAATGGGGCCTTCAGCTTCAGGCAGATCCCGAGGTTTTCAGTCACCTTCCTAGAGTAAGTCAGTAAGAACATGCCACTGTACACAGGATGAATCTCAGCTCAAACGTTAGGAAAAGCTGATACAGAAAAGGAGGAAGGAAGAAGTTTCATTGTGGAAAGAGCAGGAGCTGACAGACAATACAAGAACGCAATGGAAACATGGAGGCAAATGGTGTATAGGTCAGGCTCCTAGTACTTGTGTGTTTTCGATAAAAAAAACCCCAACTCACAGTCAACTACTTCATTTAGTTAAAAAAGCATCTGAGGGAACAAACAAATTGTGTAGTACCTAAAACACAAGTCTGGCGTTGCCTTTTTCCAAACCATTTTCTCACATGTAAAAATGACTATATTTGCCTTCAAAATTAGCCCAGAAACAATTGCCACTGAGAGTAAACAAAATATAAATCAAATTTTATGAGGCGTTTACACAAGCAAGTTAGAAAACCTAGCCTATTAATAGAGTGCACATATACCCAGGACTGATACTACCTACTAAATTAAGAACTTAAGCTCTGTATATTATTCAGTACTCCTGAAGTACCTGTATGCTGTTTGAGAAAAGTCTAATATGTGTATCCTATTAAACATACTTCTGTGTATTAGGTGCAATTAGTAAGTTTGAGCCAGTTCTGCTTTGATTAGAGTATCTTAGCTATGCAACACAAAGTAATGACTTCACCTTTGTTTTGGGATTATTTATACCAAGTTGTATTTTCCTTCTTACAGATTTCATTTACAACAAATAAGCTGGCAACAACAGTCCAATTCAGGTTCTAATCAGTCTTAAGCATACATATCCCACTGAAAGTCAATAAAGGGATTTTAGTTTGAATGGGCTATTTCTTCACAAGCAGGTTATGAACTGCAGTTCTTTCGCTTTCTTTTTAGAAAAGAATTAAAAAAAAACAGGAATTTGTTCAGCGTATAGAAGACATGACTGTTTTTAAACATGAGCACAGCAGCCATGTAAACAGCAAGGATTGTATCTACAACAAAATATACTGTAAAGATTAGCCCAAAAATTTAGTGATAACCTTCTTTTTACCTCCCTCACTCATGTTGAAATTAAACTATTTCCATTTTGAATGTTTTCTCTTACACTGTGAAGTTGGCCAAACTATAAATGCATCTTCTTCAGTATAAATAAATAAAATCAAGTATGCGTTTAACTTTTTAAACACGTATAATCCACATATAATCAAGATATTACAAAACCCTGAAATTCATGATTTTCAGAAGCTCAATTATCAAAATCCTGCTCAGATGAAAGTTTGACTCCTCCTTATCAGTTTATGACCTTTGCTGTAGAGATTATTGTACAGTTTGTCAGAACTTTCTCAAACAGCAAGAACTGATGATTCTCAAGTTGCTTTTCATCCTAGTTCCTACAATGGAAAAGCCAAATAAAATTACAAGGTCTGTTGACAGTCACAAGCTACGACTAGATCTACAAGTCACTAGATACAGTAGCTATATATCTAATTAATACATCATGCACCAACAGACTTCACTAGGAAAATGGCACACGCTAGACATTGCCATGTACACATTTTTAAATTTACTGATCATAGCAGTCATGAACTCACTTAACCAATAATCAAGACTAGCCCAAATAGGGGTAGATAGTACTACTCAAACTTTATTATTGTCATATGTTGTCAGAAAATGTGAAGGAAGTTGATAATGCATCGTTTAAAATTTATTGAAAGGAAGATCTAGAACTGAAGGACTGAGAACCACAATTCCATAAAAGAAATCATCTCTGAAAATGCCATTCTGTCCACTGTATTATCTTTACTACTGTAACAAATATACTTTGATAACTGTTGACAGCTTTTACAATGTCTTGCATAATTCTTGCTACCAAAGGCGGCGGGGGGGGGGGGAACGGGATGACATGACATAGGAGAAAAATAAAAGGTCATTAGATGGCTAACACCTTTTAAAAATTTATACTAAAAAACACGACCTAAGTTTTGAACAACTTTCACGAGCGGATTGTTTCCAGAAACATCTAAGGAAGGATACATCACAATGATCAGTTTTGAAACTGGAGTACACTGGGCATCTAGTGATAGATCACTAGATATCCAAACCCATACAAGATGTACAACAAGACCTGAAGTTATTTTGTATGCAGCACTGTGTATTCACTATGAACCAAGCATCTACTATGCTTGCGCTTGATGGCAATCTTCCATTTCTTTCACTTGGCCTAAAACGAATGAACTGTCGTTAGTGCATACATGCTTTTAGGAATCACATTTGAATTACGCAGCAAAACATTAAGGCAACAAAGCTAAGCCCAATTCCTTTTCTGGGTAGGATGAGGAAAGATTGTACCTTCAGACATATACACTTACCATCACTCTCTGCCCTGACTAGCAGGGACATGCCCTTCAGCCTCTCCACGTAGCAAGAGGACACATGCCCTGTGCCTCGATCATCCCACTGGCGGTCCTCATTTAGCGTGTAAACCTTCACCCTCCGCCGGGTGTCAGTCATCCTGCCGCCTGCCACACCACAGCCACCACTCTGGCTTGCAATTGCTGGAGGAGCAGGAGGCTGGTCGGGGGCTAGGCCCCCCTCAAAGGAGGGGAGCGGGAAAGAAGGTAGCAGCCCCACACGGGCACGCCAAGCAAGCTCTTCTTACTCCTCTTCAGTGCTCCAACGGGATCCTCATTGTCGAGGGTAACAGAGGATTAGGGGGCGCAGGGGAAGAGGGGGAACAAGAAAAGAGGTGAAGATGTGAAAGGGGAGCTGCTCCAGGCACAGTCAGGCGCTGCACAAAAGGCGAGTAAGCCTACGCCGGGGAGAGCCGCAGAGAGGAAAGAGGGTCTTTGCAGGGTGAAGGGCAGGCAGGAGAGGCGGCAAAGAAGGGATCCTGGAGGAGAAGTGGATCCACAGGAGTGGAAGCAACGGTGGACAGCAGACGGCACGGGCAGCAACGGGCACCCGGCCCGGGGTGACAGAAGCAGGCGACCCTGGAGGCCGGGGCCCTGGAGAAGGAAGCAGGCAGGAGACTGGCGAGGCCGGGGCGCAGCAGGCGGGGGAGACAGGCGGGAGAGGGGCCGTTCGCCCCGGCCTGGAGCTCGGCTCTATTGTGCAGCAGCTGCCCAGGCCCGAAGCCCCTCGCTCGCCGTCCGTCAGCGCGGAGCTTCGAGAAGCCGCCGCCCTCCTTCCCGCCGGGGCTGGCCGGGGCCTGCGGGCACTGCCTGTCCCGGGGCAGGATGAAGCGGACGGGCGGGCTCAGCGCCCCGTCTTCCCCATGGGCTCCCGTCGCAGGCGGCGGCTTCACTCCCAGCCTGATTCCGCCGCCATATTCTTCTTCCTCCTCCTCCTCCTCCTCCCGCTGCTGCGGCGGCTCAGTCCCGACTCCTCAACGCGCCCTGCGACGTGGCTGCGCTCCAAGCACTCAGCAGCACGGCCGGCAGATAGGCGCTCAGCCCGGCCAAGAGAGTGAGCGGCGACGGCGCGGCACAGCGCGGCCCGTCCAGCCCGGCTCGCTCCGGCTCCGCCTCAGTCAGTGCGCGGCCGCCATCTTGGTTTCACCTCTCACTGGAGGCGCGGGGTCTCCCAGCCAGCGGCGGCACGGGCCGCCCGCCAGCATTTAAAGGGCCAGCTACGCCGGCCGGGCAGCGGGCTGGGGTAGGGGCGAGTTTCGCGGCCACGGTCGGGTACACGCGCTCCGCGGGCCCCCACGCGCTCGTGGCCGCCCCACGCAGCACCAGCAGCCCTACCGCACAGCAGCGTGCCCTACACCGCGCCCAGCACCGCCCCCACGCAGCGCTCTGCCGGGATCGCTCCCGGACTGCGCGGGCGGGACACGCGTGGGGCCCCGGCCGGGTCGTTACCGCGGGCTCAGCGAGCGGAGAGGCAGCGCGGCGCACGCCGGCGGCGCGGGGTGCAGCGCCGGCTTTCCCCGCTGCCTGCCGCGCCCGGCGGTGGCTCTTCCCGCGCTCCGTGCGGCGTCTCGGACCTCGCTCGGTGCTGCCGGCGCCGGGAGGTACCGGTAACAGGTACCGCGGCCACAGCGGCGAGGCGGGTCCGCCGGCAGCCGCACCTCAGCCCGGGGCGGGGGGGCAAACGCGCGGCCCCGTGTCCCACCGCAGAGGAATCCTCGGGGAGCTGCTCCCCCCCGCCTCGCCTGCCAGGGCTGCACCTGCCACCTTGTTTTGGGGTATCTTTGCTTTGTTGAGCACAACTGGACAGGACCTCTCGCAAAAGGGTTTGTTGGGTTTTGGGGTTTTTTCTTTCTTTTTTTTTTTTCGTGTCACACATTCCTGAGTGATCCAAAAGTTAAACAGCTTCTGGTTGAGCGGCTGTTGGATCTCCATAGACAGAGATAGGATCTAACAATTGCAATAACAAACAGAAGCTGTCAAATCTCTGCTTTTGCCACTGCTGCCAACATCTGAACATATGTTTGACAGATTTCCCTAAAATATGCAAAAACACTAGTGCATTTGGGGCCCCACAGACACACCACTGCATGAGAGTCCATTTCAGAGAATATTCTAGATATGCTATGTCCATGGGAGCTCATTGCAATTTATATGCTCAATTGGATTTATTTTTATTTTATACTTTCAAACAAGTATTGATATTCATTTGTCGAAGTGAGTTGTACTGGGCTAGTTTCAGCCAAAACCACAGATCATGAGCTTTCACCCCAGAACCTATTACGCATCACAAGGAAGCCTCGAGTCAAGCACTGCTTTCCTTTCTCTGTCTTCTATTTTGCTTGCCCCATGAGAAGGATGGTGTGCAGCTCCACAACTGATCCCCAATTTCCTGATGTGCTCAGATGAAGCCAGATGGCCTTCGCTTTCAGGCCTGGCTCTGATGCCTAAGGACTGATTAAGAATACAAATGTCCTCAAAAGTATCGTTCAGGCATCCATAATGTAGCCAAAGTTATGTTGTGCTCCGTTGTTCTTAGTACGGGGTTCTTGGCTAACGCAGCGGAAGGTTTGGAAAGATACGCTTGTCTGAGAACTGCAGATTATGGCCCGTGATGAAGGGAAACCATCATGCAGCACGTGCACAGAAAAACAGTCATCACCTTCGTTTGGCAACCTGCGCAGCCCTCGAGGGGACGCGCCTGGGGAGGTGCTGTGCCAGAATTTCTCTTAGGCAGTTCTGGAGAGGGAATTTGTGACTTCAAAAAAGATTGATGTCACTTAGGGAAACCGCTGTGGGACTGTTAACACTCATTTACAATTTAAAAATTGTACCCTCTTGTGGCCATGAGATTAAGCATAAACCACTGTTCACTGCGGTTTTGATTCTTTCGGGGTTTTTTGTGAATTGAAAACCAGAAGTTCAATCAGATTTCAGTTTGCATAGTTTACTTTATGAAAATTTTGGCTTCAGCTTCTTTTCATTAGCCTTATGTTATTTTTATATCAGTCTGAACAATGCTCAGTCCAACAATAGTGCCCACTTGTCAGGTTTTATCCCGATTCTTACTATATTTACCAAGGGCTTTTATTTTTTTTAAACATTTCCACCCCAAACATTTCCAGGAGAAAGATGGGGCATTGAGGGCAACTTCCTGTGTTGGAAAGCAGATGCGAAAGAAAAAAACCTCTCAGTTTATTTTTCTTAGAGTCATGAGTTAGAAGGCAAAAGTGTGTCAGGTCACATCTCAATTCTTTCTCTCCATTTCCAGAGGTTTGAAGGACTGTGTCCAGAAGGAAATATCTTCAGGGATCATGGGAGGCCATTCCTAACTAACTGAGTTAAAAGGTTAGGCTCCCTTAGTTCCTGTAAATAATCAAGGACCTTGCCCTGGCAGAGGTTTTGGCCCACCAGGAATTGAGTAATAAATGAGGAAATGGAGTATTGAATACAATTTTGAACTTCATATTCATAGGAAAGTAACTGTCTATGGATCAATGTAATAAGAATGAGCCTAAAATGGGTTTACCAGTGAGGGCCTCTTGCACAGCAGTCAAGACTAAAGAACAAGATAACTTATTCTTTCAATATCTGCTCGTAATTTTGGGAAAGAAAATTACATTGTTATTATGAGGAACTTCAGATCAGACATGTAACATGGAGCTATGCACTAAAGCATTACTAGAGTTCCTAAAAATCCTAGCTAATGATTTTCTGACCAAAAAAAAAAAAAAAGATCATATTAGGGAAACTAACAACTTCAGACTTTATTATGGTAAAGATAATTGCTAGAATAAAAGTCAGTGCTTGCCTGAGTATTTACATACTGCTACATTCAGTATGTGCAAACAAGGTTATGATCCATACTGTATACGCAGACGTGGACACTGGCTATGTCTTCTTGTTCCCAAGACCTATGTTTTGACTTGTTCCCAAAATAATTGTGGAAAATGAATGACAGAGTGAAAAGAAAAATTACATAGAAAAACTGTGTCAAAGTAGGTGGAGTCTCTAAAGAAGTCTATAAAGTCAGGATATTGTGATCAAGAAAGGGGAGATTCAGAAAAGTACGTTTCTAGTTTAGTTGGGAAGTAAACACAGCAATTTGAAATAAATACATATAAGAAGTAGAAAAAAAGCAAACCTAGCAATCATTACAAGTTATAAAACATGGAAAAATAGATGAGAATGTCAAGGAATATGCATGGTTGGCAGTTTTAGGCACAGCTCAAGTTTTCTAAATCTTAACACTATTATAGGCCTATTATATCTAGATTTAAAAAAATGTTGATATTGATACAAAAAAGTAGAACTGTTTTAATAAATAATTTTTTTCTATATTTGAAAGAATGTGTGATGTATTTGCATCATATGATGACAACTAAGTGCCTTCCTGGTCAATATTAAGAAGGATACTGAACCACTTTTCTTAGAAACATTTTGAAGTACACCGGTCCTAAAGAACTTGAGTTCAAGAGTCCTAAAGGAGTTTGCATGTGTGCTCTCAGGAAGCATGAAACCATATTAATTTTTAATGAAGCTTAAATTATTGCAGAAATTCTGCAAGACAGGAAGATGGACTATAAGTATTCAAATTGGACAAGTGCGAACACTGACAACAAGAACAAGTGACATCAATCACAGGCAATAAGTGCTGATATAGGATGCAATAAGTAATTACAAGATGGGAATATAGCAGTAGCAGCTGATGTGGCTTTACAGAAAAAATTCTTTAATTTCTTGTTCAATTACAAAGTTGCTTGTAAGGGTAATGGTGCAGATATAATATCCTTGGATAGTTCTCGGGTATTTTTCTGGAGAAACAACACTGTATTCTACGAAGAAAGCTCACTCAACATGGGTCAGATATGGGGTGACTGACATAGCTCAAAATAACAATCGGTGAAGAAGATTCGAGATTATTGTGCAGAAATCAAGAGTAGGACTGATGATATTTAGAATTTGTCGTAATGATTAGAAAGTCAGTGTAAAACCTCTGTGAATAAAAGCTGTGTATGACATACAGCTGAGGACAGAGTGGTCAGAAACAGCCTTCACCTACTGAAGGCTCTGATGGAGGAGAAGGAATGGCTCAGCCTGGGACAGCTGGGAAGGTTACTGGCAGCTGCTTCTGTCTTATTCCAGCTTTACAAATGTCTGTGAACTCATAAGCACCTCCCAGTCATCACCGCACGTTTGCAAACAATGACACTTTAACTGAAAATTCGGAGCTGTAAACAGTGTTGATTTAAGGGCTGATGGATGAGCAGCTCAGGCAGCCAGGGTGGGGGGCACCGTGGTCAGCTAGGGATGGCCTGGTTGTACTTGGACTCACACCTCCTAAATGGGACCATTCAGAGACAGCCAAATACAAGGTCACACCTATGGAAATAAATAGTAAGGCAGCTCTGAAAGAAGCTAGGCTGCATAGTAAACAAGCAACCCAACACAAACTTACTATATCACACTGTATCTGTAAGATCTAATACCTTTTGGGTATGTTGTAAGCTAGCAAGTTGTGGAAGACTCACAGGACTAAAAGTAGCTTTAGTGCCATGTTCTGTAATTCCAGTGTCCTCATTCTGAAAAGATTTTAAGAAATTGAAAAGGGTCAGAAAGGACCGATCTGAATAATTTTATTTTTTTGCAGATCCATTTGTTGCACTTCAACATCTCGGATTCCCGCAGCATGCACCGTTTTGCAGCATACCCTATGAATCATGTCTCAGATGCTGCTGCTCAGTTTTCACATCCTGCCGCAGATCCCCTAGAAGCAGTAGCCCTGTTCTTGTACCTGAACCACAAACCTGACCTTGTGTAGGTCAGCAGTTAAAATTCTGTGACTCTTCCTCCTACATAACGTGCATACGAATCCCCTCAACAGAAATGTCATCTCTTTTCTTTAAACCCGTATCATCATCTTAAATTTCACAGTGTTGAAAAGTCCCTAGTTGTCCAAGCAGAGCTTCCTTAAGAATTCTGTGCAACTGCATAGTCGTGCAAAGGCTGTATTTGTTCTGAATTCCTGCATGCCTCTCTGGAAATGCTACACTTTATCTAAATATGTAGGCCTCATCATCAAAGACTGAAGAATTTCAAAGCACTGCTGAAGATATTGGATGCAGAGAACATGTCTAGGTCATTTATTGATCCGATAGTAAAAATTCCCCTTTTTGTGAGAATGGAACTCTGAGACATCTGGATTATGCTAGCTGTCCCTATGCTATGCATATTTCTATTTTTTAATTTATTGTGCCTGTTGACTGTATTTGTAAGCTTCTTAAATAAGATATTATTGAGTACTTTTTCTCCTTTTTCTATGGCAGACTTCCTATTTCTAACTTTTGCTCAATTTATCCCTTTTTTTTCAACAAGATTTCTAGTACTTTATCTGTAACTCAGACTGCAACAGGCTTCTCTTAGACCCATACGGTTGGTGGTTTTTTGAGAAAATGATGGATAAAGAGGCAGGAAGTATGAAATCTATGTCATAACCTTGTTTCCAAGAAGCTTTGAAAGTCCACCAGAAATCCAGAAGAGAAAAAACTATCCCATTTTCCTATTATGTATCTACCTCAGCACCTAAAAAATTACTAACCAATGCAATACTCTCATTAAAATAAATTCCTCATTACCAGAGGTACATCCTGGGGTGAGTGTGGGAATTGTTAAAGCTGTTTCCAGTTTGTGTAAATAAGAACTACACGGGTGGATTTGGAGCGATAAAGGAGAAAGACAAAAAGGAGCGGAGGAGGGACATTGTCAGAGCCAGAGCAAGACAGCAGCACATGGATGCAGACAGACAGACACACATCCATACACACTCACACATGGAGTCTCAGAAAGGTTGATGCTTTCGTTAGAGCAGTCATCTGGGATGACTGGACTGGACCTGGGTAAATTTAGGATCAGGTTCCTGGACAAAAGCTGGCAAAGCTAACACCACCTCTGTATGTAATAAAATGTAATAAATGTAAAAAAAAGTCAGAAACCTGAAAAAACTGTTCTGGAAAAAAAGCAGGAAGATGAGTTTTTTGAAGAAAGTGTTTTAGAATCAGCCATTGTACTGACAGCAACTCAAATATAGGCTTATTTTTTCAGTTTTAAAAGTTATGAGTCACTTCAGTGTTTGTGACAATGATGGCCTTAAAAATGCAAATAATTCGAGACTTGCACAGAGCAGGAATGATTGTGGTACAAGTTGCCACTAGTCAATATGAATAGCAGGCAGATTGGGAGCACATCCAGCTACTAGAGAGATTACTTTACTAATTATCTAAGTCGGCTCCAGTATCTTCCATTTTGCATATGAAGCTAACGAAGCAGAGGTGAGAACCCGACACCCGGGCTCTGTAATCTGTGGATGAGCTCTGCAGTAACATAGAATAGGCATTTAGGGAGGGAAGTACGCACTGTCCTCACATCGCATCTCTTCTCTAGCCAAAAGTGAAGCTTGGTAGACCAAATTGAAAACTGGAGGTTTTGCTCTCATTGTCACCTAGAAATAACAACCTAAATTGTTTTGGAATGGGTGTGCCTCAATAGTCACATTGAAATTCTCCTGATTCTACATTCCCAGCCTAGTCCCCTGATTTTCCATACGTGTTGGCTCCTTTCTGGCTCATGCCAGAGCTTGAATGTGACAGATGTCTGTAACATCTTGAAAGGCGAGAAGAAGGACAGCAAGGGCCAGTTGTTTAATGTCTTCTCCATTATAAGAACCGAGGAGCAAGAAGTCCAGCTGTGGGTGGCATGGCCAAAACAAGAAAAAGAGGTCTTTCTTCATACCTCACTGAAGAAAGCGATGGAACACTCTGCTGCAAGGTGACATGGATGCTGAAGTCCAACGTACTAATCTACTACCAGTCTGTCTTGCAGAGAGTATGGATAGCCTCAAAGCAGAGCTCTTAAGTCAGAGACTTTCTGTGACTAATGGTCAAAGGCATTAGTGGCATGTGGGGATTATCAGCGGATGTGCAGGAGGAAGAAGGTTGGGAATGGTGTGTGTGCTCATAAGGTCTGTAGCGGTGAGGTGCAAAGGGGGTGCAGCAGCTTTCACGCCCCAGGGCGTTGAAGCGTGGTGTGAATGCAGCTACACGCGCTGCAGGGCGCTAAGGCCTCTGCTCCGCGGCTGTCTGATGCATGCCAATAGGACTAGGAACAGTCCTGAATAAACAGGGCTAATAAATAGTCCTAAATAAATATGACTAAGAGCACACTTGGACATTGCTACCAAAGACAGTGTAAGTGCACACCATTTCATTAATCACCACTACAGCTTCTCGCTATGTAGAAATTACTTAATAGTTATTAAACATTAATTGTCTAAACTAATTAACATGCAGGATTTATTTATGAGCTTTACAGTTTTCATTGGTGATGGAAGCTGAAAAAAGAATCATGAGTGAATCTATAAGAATATATCTCACTTCTGCCTGTTTATTTGTGTTTCATACTGACTAAAACAGTATGGTGAGAAGAGAATTCTTTACATTTTCTGAAATGTTACGCATAAAAAATTTTATAAACATATACTTTGTGGAGATTTCAAAAACAATTTGGAAATGATAATTCAAATTCTAATGGAGAAGTTAACATATGTAAAAACAAAAATTGCAGAAGATTAGCAATATATTATGAAATCAGGAGCTACTTTTAACATAAAGCATCTGTAGGAGGTTCAATAAACATGCAGGGAAGAAATAATTTATCTTTTGGATATCTTCTTTTACGTAATTTGAAAACACTGCTCCTCTACCTAGGCAGAAGTAGCAGTTGCAGTATTTGGAGTTTATAATGGTGATACTTTGTTGTTCCCTCTGAATTTATGTTTCTTTGTTCTTTATGATTCCATCATAATTTTGTCTTAAAGATGCTGCAAAGATAATACGCACTAATAGTTCAATTGCTAATATCCAAATAAAATGGTTCTCAGAAAAGGTCACAGCATCATCAACATAAATCTGAAACAGAAAACATTTAAAATATCTGTTATTCAATTATTACTAAAATTCTATATCAAAGTTTTAATACATTGAATTTATAATTTCTAATACAAACCAGAAATTGTTCTAAGCACAAAGGTAGAAGAATATGGTCTTTTTCTTTTAGATGCAAACAATCTGGCAGCTCAGCAGAAATTTTGGTCTGCTTCAGTATTTCAGAACAAAATGGCTAGGTTGCAAGTTGGAAGGTGGCTGGTCACCGCAGGAAAGCAATTTCAGTGATGGAATATCAGAAAAGATGTTTTTACATAGTAGGTATCGATTGTTATGGCAACATTGTATTTTATAAATAAAAAGCTGTGCTAAAATTGTATACATTTCATTAGTTCCCTATTCTACCTTTTTTTTTTTGTGTTTTCTTTGACTACAGGTGTTTTGGGCTAAGGGCTGTATCTACGTCTCTTTTTTTATAAAACATTGAGTCATGAAGCCCCAAACCCCAGGATGGATCTTGGTGTGTTACCATTTTCCAACTGAAAAACAAAGTTAGTGATAATGACCTTTTAAAAGCACTTTCTGGCTGTGTTCTAACTATCAGTAAAAATCATCATAACAAATAACATATACTGATGAAGGCCCTGTGCGTGTGAACCTCGGCGGGGTCACAAGGGTCACAGGGCAGCGGTACCTTTTATTGGGAACTTCTCCGCAGGTAGACAGAGGGCTGGCAACTGAGTGGGAGTTCATGTGCAATCCTGGGGCTGACTGTCTCCCGTTGAGAGGTGTGCGCTGATAGCAGGTGGCTCAAGAGCCATGACAAGTCCCAGGGACAAGATCTGCGCTGCTGGGGTTCCAGATCACTGTGGAACTGGCAGGCACGCTCTAGATGGAGCTTGAATTTGATCAAAATGGATTCAGTTTACCATGTTTAGAAAACTATAACACAGTATTGGAGGGAAACTGATTCTGCAAATGCCCGAGTGTGTGATCAGGACGCTGTTCAGCAAAAGAGTTGAGGTTAGACTTGCACAGGTGAAGCTTTTGATGTAACTCATTTGTTTTTCATATGAAATGGTATGATTGTTATTTTTAAATAGCACTCAATTATAGTGATGCAATTACATATAGTGACATATAGTGACAATAAATGACATAAATTACAGTCTATTTATGGTACCTGAAAGTCATCGGACAGGTGACAATGGGGAAGTCCAGGAACAGTTCATAGTTTGAAATGGAAAAGTCCAGACCCCTTTTAAAAGATCATCAATATCATCATTGATGGATTCTTTGTTTTGCACAAAAAAAAAAAAGTAAACAAAATGTAGGCTTTGCTGAGCAGAAACATTTGACACCATTTTCAATCAGTTCCGTACGAATTGCTGAATTTTGAATATAAAATAGAGCAAAAGAAAGGCTAAGAAGAAACACACCTATGCTGCTCTTAAGAGCAATCAAGCAAGATTTAAATAAGGACCTTCAGTTGACTAACAATTTTGTCTAGTGGTGGGTATTTTTTGCATTCTGGTGCTCACAAAAGCTTAGACTGAAACCTGGGTCACTATTTTCTTTACATATTTTGTTTCTTGTTGATCAATAGAAAGGTTTCCTTATGAGTCAGATGGAAATAAAAGCGCAGTTTCCTAGTTGGGGCAGCAGGGCCACATTCCGCTGCAGGAGATGTAGTTTCATCATCACAGCCCAGCTCTAAACAGGTGATAGGGGCCCAGACTATGCCGGCCCTGAGGCACTGCATTAGGAGAGGACAGCTTCCATGGAGGTGTTCAGGGGGTTCGAAATCAGCTAATATCATTCAATTCATTCAAATAAGACATACTTATTCTTCTGAATTCTATAGGTCAATATAATCACACAGATTAATAAGTCATATTTCTAAGGCAAAAATCTAGGTGACAGTGTATAGAACAAACTGATTAGTTAAAAAAGGCAGGATTTTTAACAAGATGCCTAAAGCAACTTATTCCAAAGGTTCATACACAAAAGACTCACCAAATGTTTTCTTCATTGTCTCTGGGACTACGACCTTAAAATATTACATGATGCATAAAATATAATCCCTTATTTATCCCATCTAGATATGGACCCAAATTATAAATGTGTTGTTCAAAAGATATTTCAATTCATATTGAAACTGCCTCAAAGGTAAATGGTGTTTAGTTCTGGAACTGTGGTTTATACCCATTTCTGGTCAAATGTTTATTTTAATTTGAAATTATAAACCTCACAAATATGTTTAAGAACACAGACTCTGGATTATATATGGTAGTCTGGAGTATTTTTCCTGAATAATCTTTTATTTTCAACATTCCTGGTGCTTCACTGATACCTGTAAAATTAAAAAAAATAATTCAAAAATATTTTCAATTTTTCATGTCCCCCAGATGTATTAAATGCACCTAATGTAGTTTTTGGTTTCACAGACAGATAGAAAAAAAGAACTAGTTAATTTCTTTTTTTTTTTTTCCTAACTTTTCCCCTGATTCCTATGAGGCACTGCGCACTGTCTCCCATTAGGTGACAGATTACATTCACCACTGACAGAGGCATTTGGGATTGTTTGGAATCCTTTCTCTAACGCAATTCTCAAGGATCAGTAGAGCAAGATGCTGACTGTGAGAGATTGTCCAAATATATAAAGTGAAGCTTCATGAGAAAGAGAATAAAAACCCAGCATGACATGCAGGGTCCATACCTGAGTCATCATTGATAAGTTCCAGCTCAATCTGACCAAGCACCATCAGTGCTGGACAGTCTTGAGACCCATTACAAAACAGGCCCAAAGTCCTTGCAGGCGGCTGTAGGTGCTGGTCATACTGAGACATTTCAGTAGCCATGGACTTGTATCTTTGGGTCAGCAGCTGGCTCAGGATGCTATGAAAGCAGAAAGCTGTATGGGAGCCCAGTACTGGCAGGTAAGCTGGATAAACGATCTAACCCCCCCACTCATTTGGGGAACGTACTATATAAACAGCAGCAGGAGGTGTCGGATGCATTGTTCACATTCTTGCAGCAGTGCATGGAAAAATTGTGGGCCTGATTTTTTTCTGCAGTTCCATTTGTTGGCTATTAGACTTGTGGGGCTTTCTGATTTTTATTAGCCTCCCTAGGTGTTTGAGGGTCACTTATTTCAAGACATTCTCTAGTATTTCAAATATGTGGTACCATAGCCATTCAATTTAATGCACATGTATGTGGACAACAGAATTGCCAGCTGCCAATAGGCATTTGTTGAGGTGCCCTGACACTGCCATCCTAGAGCCCTGATCACCCAAAGACCTCACAGTGCTTTGCAGGCATGAGAGAATTCTAGGGCAATTAAAGATAAAGGAAAACAAGACTAATTCCAGTCTGTAAAGCTGCAGCCTTTATCCCTTCCTGCTTTCCTCTGTGCTTCTCACTTCTCATAATCCCAAATCATTGGGATTATGATTTATGCTTTCCTGTTACCTTTTATATATCACATGGACCAGCACTAAATCCCTTCCCTGACCTTCTCACCTAGGAAACCACGGATCCAATCATGCTCATCTCCCTCCTTCACTCATGCAGCTGCCCTCTGTCTATCTTCACTGCATTTCTCCCGATCCCTTTCAGCACACCCAAATGATTTGTGCTCAGTTTATGCTCTCACCTGCCATTCTGCTCATACCCATCACTAGTTTGAAATCTCTGCTTTACCACATCTCCTGCTATAGGACTAATCTCTACACGTGCAAGGTCCTACACAACTTGGTTCCCTCCTCAAGCCAAATACATTCTTGGTGTTTTTTACTGTCCTTCTCCTTCCTGTCTTATACTGCCTTGAAAACTTTCCCCTGTCAATCAGCTTGTACCAGCCTCTGGTTTATCCCATTATTTCTTCTTCACACTGCAAATACTGTTCTTGGTTTTCCCAGGAAGTGACTTTTTGGAGATTCCTGCCACAGCCTTGTCATTTAATTCAGTCTAGCCTCTTTGTAGGCATGAGGAGTGGCAAAGGGAAAAAAGATTCCCGATAATATTGCAAAATAGCTGTACAGAGAACCCACTGTAACCACAAACTATGGTGAAGGCATGGACATGAGAAAAAAAGTAACAGTCTGGGGGAAAAGGGATGCTTTTCTTAGGGTGATACTTAGAAAGATTTCTGGCTTCTGTTATCATGCAATGACCTTTAAAGATCATGATTCTTGGTTTCACTGAAATTACTGGGTTTTGCCATGGATTCATTGGGGTCAAAATTGTTCTATAATTTCAAATTTCCAGTTATCCTTACCTTTGACTTCCCAGCCTGTCCTTGGTTAACTTCAGTAATTGTGACAAAGTAAGGAAATGACAGATTTCTAAAGGACCTAAAATGCTGAAGTTGGAAATGGATTGGAAGCATCATAACTGGATACTTCATTCTTACAACGTGAAATTTAAGTTGTATATTGTTATATGGCTACATTTAAAGGAAAAAAAACCTGCTCTGGTTATTTCAGGCATTCATTAAGCCTTTCAAGCCTTGGTGGTGGTTTGGAATGTCTCCTTTATAGTCCAATTTGAGCACAATTTTCCTTGAGCAGTTCTTACTCTAATACTGGTTGGGTGTCTGGCTAAGTACCACAGTTTAGCTTAGACACAATAATTTTACTTCTGCTTTATTTCTCTCTATAGTCTGAGAAAGCTGAAAGTGAAGACGTTTTCTCAGCCAATGTACAGTTGCATTCAGCTCGAGAGGACTTGTTAGCACACTTTCTATACAATTCAGGAATCTGCGAAAAGGCCATGAAAACTGATTCTAGCTCAGTTTCTTGACCAAATCCTGAATACAAGACTTTAGAGAAGAAGTTATGTGTAAACCAATGCAACTATCCCTCTATGGTGCAGGTGATTTCAAAATAATGATACCTGCTACAAGTCAGATACCAGCAGATACCAGGCCAAAATTTTTATTTCATTTCTAATCAGGAAAAATATTGAAATCTTAGGATTTTTCAAAGAAACTGATATTAAAAAAAAGTTTTTCAGACTCGCAAGATACTTTTTAAAAGATTTTAAAATTTCATCTGCACTTTATTGTTTCCACTAACATTACTACATCCAAAAATTCTGACCTTTTAAAATTTCAGTAATTTTCTGTCAAAATATTGATGGTATTCTTTGTTTTGATGAGATAGCATTTTCCAGCAGAAACTTGTTCCATTAGGGAAGAAAAATGAACTGTGTCTGAAATTCCTAAAAGACTCCTTGGAAACCAAAAAGACCAGCACTGGATGGATCCAACTTCCTCTGCCCAAACCAAGAAGGAGAAGGGAAGGCAAGGGGAAAGACGAACCTCTATGCCATCTTCCTACTTTTCATTGCTGGAGAGAATTCCTCTACTTGCATGGGCCTTCCCCTGCAGTAGCACGGAAGCAGGAATAAAGGAGATGCGTACTGGGGCCAAGGGCATAAGCGGTGAGTCCAGAGCCAACTGGTACTAAGGGACCTCTTTGGGGAGGATGGTCATGCTCCTCTGCTAAGCAACTCCTTTCTGCATTATTCCTAAAGCCAGCCCTGCCTGAATGACCCAGCTGCTCACCTGAAGTTTCCTTTAGTCAGCTCCAGCTTATCTCGTCACCAAAGGTTCTGTTTCTTTAGACTCATACTATGGTGACAAGCCATCTAATGGGCCTTTCCCTTTCCTGCAAGAAACAAAAAGTCAATCTGTGCTTTAGTTGTTAGGAAGTGTCTGTAAAGAGGATATCTTTAAAGTTTAGAAACCATTTGTAGTGTAGGCAAAAGCTGGGAACATAGAGAGGCAGGTATGAGTTAAAAAAAAAAGCCTGTGAGCACGTTCCACATGACATTTTCACAGAGGAACCACAAAACGTCTACTACTTCTTCATACGGTGTCAACTCTGTATTAACTTTTTAGGTTTATCTGTTTAAAAGTCTCAATTTGATAATTTTGATAACAAAGTTATTTTTTTCCCATATGTCTTTTACAATTTTAGAATTATCATGATGGGCACACTATGCCAGTTGTTTTAACAACAGTGTTTTGGGAGAGAAAGAGCTAGGTTTACAAATATCCTCTCCTGCCTTTCTATTTTAACTCATGACATCTTATCAGTACCTCTGCCAGTGGTGGTGAGAACAGATTTGAAGTGGAAACTCTGGCACAGGTGCTTTCCTCATTAATGACTATGATTTAAACCTTTACATTGAAGTTATCTGATTTTATATTTCAATTCCTGTTCTGTCTCACTGTCTATCCTGTTAATGTAATATTCATAATTTTACACCATTACATCCTTCAGAGCCTCATACAAAAATATGTATCCTCCAATAGTGTGTAACCAAATGGTCTTAGTTGAAAGAAAATAGGCTGCAGTTAGCACACCCCTGAACTGTCCTGTCTGTACAGTCTGCTTTTTGAAATATTCATTATTAAAGTATGTTGTAGAAAAAACAAAGAACACTGTGTATGAAATAAATAATGGTAAAATAATTAATTTTAAGATATGTTTGGTAACCATGAAATGATTAGAAAATACTTACTTTTGAACCCCTAGGATAATTTCTCATTCTTATTTTGCTGGGATCTGCATTATAAATGTTTTCACCAAGTGGAATAGCTGTTCTCTGTTCAGATACAGGTCTGTAGTTTACCTGCACATAAATATATTGTAAGACAGAGGGATGTAGATTAAGTATACATTTATTGTGCAGAAAGGATGATAAAAAGTTATTCTTAATGTCAGAATAATACAGCAGAAGCAATGGTATGGTATTAAACTCCAAAGCATACCAAAAAAAAAAAAAAGCAAGTCATTCATCTATATCAAATATTTCAGGTCCCAGGATGTCCTTCAGAGAAAAAGAAATTTTTTTTTCTTCATTCTTAGTCATCACCTCAGCAGTGACAACTGAGCCAACAGGTGCTTACTACTCATATGAATTGTGCAATTTAGTATATGGCCATAATTTCTTGACTGGGTCCTTCAGACTCAGGATTTTCAGGTGATCTCTGCTCTACCTGACACTGCTGGGAAACCATGTTCAGAAGACATCAGATGCTTTCAGTCCACTGTGACTGAACCCTAGAGATCTTTAGCATATATGTTACTTTTGCAGGCTTGTCTTAAGTGTAAATCAAAGAGATGAACAGAGTATATGTCTTATTTAGGCAACAAAATCAGAAATATGAGTTTAATATGAGATACAAGTTCTGTTAATCAGGTGCATTTTAAACATAGGACATATTATGTTTTTATAATAGTTTAAACTCAAGACCATGCATTTCTCAAAATGAAACAAAAACTTGTTAGCAAAAGAAATCTTCAGGCATTTAAAGAGGAGATGTTTATGGAATTACAATTAAATGGTACTTTTTCTAATAGTAGTACAGCGAATGGTATCATAATTGGGAACTGTGCTGTTTCTTGCCTCCAGCTATCTCAGTTCAGATCTTTCATGGCAGAAGAACTTGGGGATCCTGAGGGAAATTTCTTTTTTTAAAAAAACACTGTACTGAAAATAAAAGCCCTGGAAGGTCATGGGGTTACATGGAAAGTAGCAGTTTAATTTATTCAACTTAAATAGCAAAAGGCATATTTTAGCATATATTAAAAATAGACTGATTTTATGCACTTTTTCAATCCAGTGTCTGATTTTGCGTGTTGATCTCTTTCTGCACAATGGATTCTTGCTATAGAAATTGGTAGGTTGCTGTTGACAACTTCTTCAGATAAACATGCACAGATATACATGTAAGTATACAGATGCTCCTGGTTCTTTTGCAAAAAAGAATGCACAAGGTAGGAAGTCCTTCCCTTTCTATACCAATTCCTAGGCACCACCTAATGACTGCTTAGCTCTCTTACCAGCAGTTCTGTTAGTAGAGGAAAACCATTTTCATCTTTTGGATCTTTCTGTAGCCACAGTTCAGCAGGCATTGGAACTGGAGAAATGTAATGAATTGATTTCCCACATAAGCTGCCACTCCTCAGTGTTATGATATATACTACTGTGTCACAAATACTTGATGCTTCTGGGATAATCACAGCTATTGTAGATTTACCCTATAGGTAGTTATTTTGTGAAAATAAATTAGTACTCCCAAAACAAAGATACCCATTTTAAAGAGTGTAGTAAATACCATGTTTGCACATATATAATATATATTATAATATATAATATAATATATATTATAATATATATTGCACAGATATAATATATCTGAATTGCAAAGTTTGTTTCTCCTGCCTACTAACCTAGTGCAAGGGTATAAATGGACTGGTTTTAATGTGTTTATCTTGGAACCACTTGTTTCAAAACTGGCTTTCTCCCTTTGTAATGCTTCTACGGTGATGATCAGAAGACCGTGTAATTGATCCCTCTTTTTGTTAGGAATGGCCTCATAGCAGGATGTGCTTAGCAAGGTGTATTTGACTGAAGAATTCCTAGTTCTACTTTTAATGTAACAAAGCCTGATTTTGTTAGTTTTCAGTGTATGTGGCAATGCCATAATTTTACAAGAGTACTTGGGGGAAGCAGTTGTCAGTTAGGAATTGGTAAAACTGATAACAGAAATTATGTGGACAAGTATGATACAAGCTGATCACTGCCACACATGATTGGCACTGATGTTATTTATGGGCTTGTGTATTTTTAGCTACTGGCAATGCCTGCCACAGGAGAGAGGGGTGGTAGATACAAATGGAAAGAATACTTTGAAAAGGGTGTTATTTTTATACTGAACTTCTCATATTGCTCAACTGAAGTTGCCTCAGCATGACACTGAACACAGTCAAAGAAAAAGTGTCTGTCACAAGACTGTAAGAACTGCCACTGGTCAGACCAAAGGTCCATCTATTTTAGCATTCTGTACAGTGACCAGCTGTGACTGTTCAGAGAAAGAGTATAAGAAATAGGATAATACAAAGTGGTCCTTTTTTCTGACAATCAGTTGTTAAAGCATTTTGGACCACTGAATTCAACAGCAAACAATGGACATTTCCTCCACATAATTGTCTAATCCCTTTTTAAACCTATCTATACTTTTTTTTTATTTCCAAAGCATCCTCTAGCAATGAGTTCGGCAATTCAATTAAGCAACATGTAAAAAAATGTGTTTCAAATTACTATGTAGCTTTTGCACTTCTGAGAAACCATGAACCACCATCTTTATACCACTGATTTTATGCCCTATCCACCTGTAATCATCTCTCTTCTACAAAGGAATGTCCTATTCAGTTTCTCTTGTATAGAACCTATTAATAATTTCTGATCAGTACTGTTTACCTTCTCTGTTTACCTTCCAGTGCTACTTCATTGGTCTTTGAGATAAATGACCAAAAGAGTAGCCTTTAACTGATTTGTTCTACAAACTTTTCTAATGACATGTTGGTGTGAGAGAGAGTTCTCAGATTATTTTTCCAGTTCTTGAAATCTGCCATTACCCATCTAAGATTTCCCTGCTATATCAAGGTAGTTCCATTCCATCAGAAGACATTCTTACAAAGATTGATCTCACCCAATGCTTATAGTTGGATCTCCTTCAATCTTTCTGAACTACATCATGTGATATTTATAGTTAAATGCACATCTCTATGTAATCAGATAGGAAAAGGACTCTAAATTGAGAAAGTTCAGAAAGAAACTGGGTGTTCAGAGGATTATATGAAGGAACTGCAAGAAGTAACAACAAAGAAACAAGAGTGAACCAAAAACAGAAGAAGAGGGATACTCCTACCCAAAGTTTCATATATCATAATTTTTTTTTGAACAATGTTCATTATGTAGAGGACTACTTTGTTGACATACATCAATATTCTATCCAAGGACTGAGAAAAGATGATCAGGAAATTCCAGTAAAATTTTACATAATTTCTTTTTTACACTACATAAATAAATCATTACTTTTTGGACTCAATCAAAAGATAACTCCCCCATTTACCAAAACTACTCAGAATAAAATAATGCTGTATTTGAATAATCATTCAGAATAAAAGAATGGTGGGAGCAACCATTGCTCATGCTCAGAATGAACTGTCTTCCCTTACTGGCTTGTAATGTTCGCTGCAAACAGAGAATTCCAATGTGTAACTATCCATTTCATCCCAGTCCTCCTTTGCATTCACTTCCAGTAACGATGGATTGCCAACGACAAGGTTTATTAATCGCATTTGAAACATAGGATAGGCTGTGAAATTGAGCAAGAAAGTGAAGAGACGTATTCAGTACTCTGTTCTCTGTAGCTGACAAAAATCCCAAGGAAGGAAAAAAATAATTAGAGCTCTAGAACTGACTTCCATTCAAAGCTATGTGAATGGAATAGGACAATTTCTTCAAGGTAACTCTACATGTATTCCCTCCACCGTACCAGTAATTGCTTCTTGGCCAGTTTGGCTGACTGGCTAACTAGTCCTGCATTGCGCTGTAGCCAAGGACAATGAAAGTTACTGTGGAAGCATATTAAACTTTTTGTCTGTAGCCTTTCCATCTCCACTTATTTCACACTTCATAATCTGTACAAAGTGTTGATTTAAAAAATTTCTTTCTGACTTCCACTGCTTTGAGGTCTCCAACCCTTACGCTTAATTCATTCTTACAAGCCAGCTGCCTCCCTCTTTTTGTTGATTCTTTTTTAACATAAACACACAGCCACCACCACCACCACCACCACCCACCCACTTCTTTTTGATTTTATCCACATTAATGCATGAAAGAAAATACATGGAAGTGTAAAGGAAGTTTCCTAAGGAGATCTGTTGGGTTGGCATGCTGAGTCAGGCTAAAAGGAATCTTAAGCACCTCTTTTCAGTTTTCCAAAGCCAGCTGTGACTAGGCACGCTGATCATTGGCATTACAGTCTGGTAGTCAGAGCACTCACCCAGAAAGCACAAGCCCTGTGTTCAAATTCCTCCACAGCCTGAGTCCAAACCCTTTTCTCGAGAGAGCATCCTGATTGTTAGCTTTATTAAAGCTGGGTGAGCATGTTGCTGTCTTCATCTTTCCTGTTGCTGAAATACTTGCTGCTAGCCATGTACACAGGGAAATGAGGCCAGACATACAGCATGCATGGGGGAGCATGATGGTTCAACCTGATAACACTGCAGGGGGAAGGGAGAGTCCTAAGTTCCTGGTTGATGGTTGGAACTGGTTTTTATTTCTTACTCCAGTGACTAATAACAATAGTCTTGAGATCAGAGGCCAGAGTTCAATTATTAAGCTGCAGTGAGTGTGAACCCAGAATGAAGGGCTATATGCAGAGGGTGTACTCATTTGGTAGCTATGAGAGGGAACAATTCAGGCCACAGCAATCAAGATTTTCAGTACGTTTGCAGCATACATAAGCATCAGTGGCAGCAGCACAGTTGCTTGTTTTTCCTTTAAGAGGCAGAAAGGTCACACAGGTACCACTGAAACTAATAACAGACTCAGGGAAATTGGTTTAATTTATTACCAATCAAATCAGAGTAGGATAATAAGAAATAAAAACTAAATCTTAAAACACCTTCCCCCCCACCCCTCCCTTCTTCCCAGGCTTAACTTCCCTCCCGATTTCTCTACCTCCTCCCCACCAGCAGCACAGGGGGACGGTGAATGGGGGTTGTTGTCAGTGCATCACACATTGTCTCTGCTGCTCCTTTCTCCTCAGAGGAAGGACTCTTCACACTCTTCCCCTGCTCCAGTGTGGGGTCCCTCCCATGGGAGACAGTCCTCCATGAACTTCTCCAACTTGAGTCCTTCCGACGGGCTGCAGTTCTTCATGAACTACTCCAGCGCGGGTCCCTTCCATGGGTGCAATCCTTTAGGAACAGACTGCTCCAGCGTGGGTCCTCCATGGGGTCACAAGTCCTGACAGCAAACCTGCTCTGGTGTGGACTCCTCTCTCCATGGGACTACAGGTCCTGCCACGAGCCTGATCTGGCACAGACTTCCCACAGGGTCGCAGCCTCCTTCAGGTGCATCCACCTGCTCCAGTGTGGGGTCCTCCGCAGGCTGCAGGTGGATATCTGCTCCACTGTTAACCTCCATGGGCTGCAGGGGGACAGCCTGCCTCACCATGGTCTTCTCCACAGGCTGCAGGGGAATCTCTGCTCCAGCATCTGGAGCACCTCCTCCCCCTCCTTCTTCACTGACCTGGGTGTCTGCAGAGTTGTTCCTCTTACATCTCCCTCCTCTCTCTGTCTGCAAAATGCTGCTCCTGAGTTTTTTTCCTTCTTAAATCCGTTATCCCAGAGGCGCTACCACAGTGTCTGATGGGCTCGGCCTTGGCCAGTGGCAGGTCTGTCTTGGAGCCAGCTGGCATTGGCTCTATTGGACATGGGGGAAGCTTCTAGCAGCTTCTCACAGAAGCCACCCCTGTAGCCCCTCTGCTACCAAAATCTTGCCATGCAAACCCAATACGAACAGCACTAATAACACTAATACCATATGCTTATACTTTCAACAAATGGCCAGTCAGGGTAAACTTGAGCTTCAACTAGTAAACACCAGTCACTGCAGAATTACCCTTCTCACATCTGGGGGAGAGATGTTTATCTTAGTGATTACAAATTTCTTCTCCTAGACAACCTTACCATGCAAACTTTTACCAGTAGGAATAATTTCCTTTACAAGACAAATCTCACCAAAATCCACAATAATTTTCACATAATTAAAATAATTCCACATACATTCATTTCAAAGTAGGCATATCATCAAGAACCCTAGTAAATCAGTAAAAAAACCACAAAAATGTTCTAAAACTCCCTACTGTTAATGTTTTCCTTTGCTCTTCCTGAGTTTTACATACATACTAGTCAAACTATACACATTTTGTTAGATTAAGATTCTATTGAAGAACTGATCTCTGTTACTTACATTCTCTTTGGTTCTAGTCTATTAATTTGACTTATTCAATGATCTGCTAAGGACCAGCTATTTAAGAAGTTGCATATGTGAGTCAGGGGCAGTAACTATGTCCACATTTAATAGAAAATTAATAAATACTTTAAAAACCAAATCATTCGGCTTTATTTTAAATGTCTTCAACTATGTTTATTTCTATGTTTCTCGTTTGAAAATTGTCAAAAGCCATTTTTCTTTGATGAAAACAAAGGGTCATATGTATAGTCCAATTAAATCTATGGAATGGTGCCCACTTCTCAAATTAATGTTGAGACATTGAATCAACATTGCTGATGAACCTATAGAATTTACATTTATAGCTAGCTTAAGGCTTTAAATTAGGCCAGTGCTAAGGTATATGACAAAAGATAACACACGTACGGACACTGCCAAATTGAAAGAGACTTAAAAGATTTCATAACAGCCAAAGTAAAGTGCTTTTATTTCTCAGTAGAAAAGACAAGAGAAGAATCCGGTAAGATTCACTTTTGGCTGAATATAAGCATTTAGGATACATTTCCCAGGTAATAGTGTTTGAAAATAAATAAATATTTTAGTAGACATACATAAAGTTTACGTATAACGTGAATATAAGCATTTAGAATATATTTCCCAGGTAATAGTGTTTGAAAATAAGGAAGAAGTATTTTAGTAGATACACGTAAAGTTTACATTTGCTGGGATTATTGAGCTGTACAAAGTCACACAAACTAGCTAATGGCCATTTCATGTATTGCACACAAAAAAGGACTAAATGTTAAGTTTCTTACCCGTATACTGAGGAACTGCTCTGAATCTGAAAGTGTAGCTTGTGTTCCAATCCATTTAATACTATTCTTTGCTATGTTGTTATAGTCTTGCATCAAATATGTGCACCCTTCTAACTTCAGGTCCCATTTTTTTCCATTTATAGTACCAAAGTCATGCAAGAACCAAGGCTTAGATGCAAAGCTCCTGTTGAAAGGCACCTTGTCAGGCATGGTGGGCTCTTCTATAGCAGTTTTACTGTCCAGAATTCTTGTGACTAGGAAGCTACTAATCCCTGGAATCACTACTGTCTTTTCCACATCAGTGCTTTTAAATCCATTTTTACCGAAGGAAAACAAAACAAAGAGTCAAAGTTTGCTTGTTAATATTTAGCATTGTGGTTCTGTGGCCAAATCATGAACTTCATTTTGAATAATTCCTTAACCCTGCTATTTGAAAGACCACAAAGCAACACAATCTGCCCTACAGCTTCAGTTTAAAATGTTCATAAACAAGCTTTGTGAGTAAAATTCCTCACTGATTAACAAATTCATTTTAGTTACAGCAATCTCACCGTTAGAGGTAGAATCCATGGCATGATCAGCACTTCCATTTTAACACAATGTATAAAGTTATATGATTACAGCATATATCCCATACTTCATTTAAAAATATTAATGAAAATTGCCTTCCCTCAGAGCATCAATCCAATGCCATTACTACTGGAGATGGGATAGAAGAAAAGTCCTCTAGTTAATCACAATTTTATTTTCATTTATGTTTGCCTTACTGACCAACATACAGGCAAAAAATGACATAGAAACACCTTTTTGGGCCTTATTCCTTGCAAAGTGACTTCAAACTCTGCTTTGTGCACTGCAGCAGGAGCCAAGTCTGGCACTCTGAATTTTTATGTTTCAAGTTGGATTTCAACAGCTACACCAAAAAGAAATTTAGGTGTAGCATAAAACTTGCTGCTAAGCGAACCATGCAGAATCACCTTACACATACTTGTAACAAAATTTAAGAATAATGTACCTGCTTTTTGTCTTGGAAAATTAATTCCGTTTGAACTTTAAAACCAAACAATTTTTAAATATCACCGTATAAATTTTAACTAAAGATTATTATTTATGATTAGCCAAAGTTTAGGAATTGGAGACAAAGGAAGGCTTAGAGCATACTGGCTTTTCAAAAAGATGTTGATTGTAGTTTCCCTTTTGTGAAGAAAGAATCAGGAAGTATGTGCACAGCTCAGATCTCAGAAGATTTTTCCTGATCAGAAGGTTTTTGCTGACCAGCCTCTCCTTGTCCACATTTCAAATTACCTTTCTTAGTTCTTCACAGCCTGCCTAGCTTTACATGTTGTTTTCTACTTTCACTGTGCGTTTTCTGGACACTATTGGAATGTGACATTAAATACTGATAATCTCCATAATAATTTACAACAGTGAGGAAGGGAAAATTGTTTAAAAAGTTGTTAAAATATTTTTTGGGTAGGGTTAAATCCTTTTGAAACTGGCAGGTATAGCAGCTGCCCTTCATAAATTATTAAAGAAGTGACTGAAGTTTAGTTCTAGAGAATGGAAACAATAGCAACCTCCACCCAGAATCTGCAGAGCTTCCAAGAGACACATGCTGGGCGTGTGTAAGCAAGGGTAACATAGATTACCTGCACCTAATTTCAATGATGTGGACTGCTAATCTGTCAAGGTGCATCTAGATGACTTTCTGTCCATGGGTTTAGAAACACACTAGCAGGTGCATGCCCACCATACCCTGCTGTAGGATTAGCTAGCATATAGGTCCCAACATCTAGCTGCTCTTACTTGGTGCTCAATGGGATGTCATCTATGCTCCATCCATTACGAAATAAGCATCCGTATATTACCTCATATTTACTTCAGGATACAACTGTGCATTTGAACAACAGTTGTCATGAAGCAGTTTTGTCAGGATTTCACTATAAACTGTTCTGAAATAGCCTCAGGAAGAGAATCATAAAGACTCAGGCTATGGGTACGTTGGTGAAATCAATTGATTTGTAGTGGAAATGTTCTCCTTTGGCAGCGTAGAAATCCTGAGATTGGTTACCTGATGCAGTATGTTTTCATTTCAATTTTATAAAAAAAGGATGAATTAAATTCAGTTTTATGACTAAGATTTCTGGGGAGTTTTGGCTTCAAACTTTTCAGAAGCAAAATATATCTCTGGAATTGCGCTGAGTGTTTCTAACAAAAAACAGATGGTGCAAGGGGAACTGCAATTGCTTAATCTTAACCAACAAATTTACTGTTGTACAGATAAGAAAGGGAGGTGAGAAAGGAAACTTGTGGAATTTCTTTTAGATTTGTCCAGTGCCAGGTCACAGCTGAAAATGAATGCAACAAACCCAGAGATTTTCTGATTAACATGCAGTTAACAAAGACATAGGTGGTCATCTGGCACAAGACTGAACTTTGTTAGAAGCTGATCTTTTACCATTCACCTCACATTTCCCAGTAACGAACAGAGAAAAGATCTTACAAGCTACTTAGAAAATTAAAAAAAAAAAAAAAGGGGGGAAAGAAGTGACCAAAGTAGGTATCAACTCACCACACTATGTCTGGGAAAGGGAGATTTAACTTTGTATCACTATTTCGAAACCGCTCATTATGCCTTGGGAATCACAAAACCTTTGTCAAATGATGTGAACATTTGTGTTAGTTAGCTAAGGAATGTTCACAGTGAAAAGACTCTTTTAGGGATACGAAGCCTCTGCCCAGTAATGTCATGTGAGACCCTAAACAGGCTATGTGCCAATGATGTGCTTAAGCCTCTGCCTGTGGGGAGGTGGTAATCATTCCTGAGGGGCTCACTAAAAGAAACTACTCTCTGGCAGCTGAATAAAAAAACAGAAAGGAAAGAGAAATCTCTGTGAAGATTTCAATGCAAAAATGTTGTTTTAATCTAGTGATATGAATATAACCCAAAAGAAAAGAAAAAAAGTGGAAATAAACAAACAAACAAATATTTTTAAGACTGCATACAACGTTCTATTAGATGTTTGTTGCCTTGCTGGAAAGAGTTGTTTACAATGATGTTCTTTTAAACCTCATTAGGAGCATGAGTTGAAAGAAGATGAGGATGTTATGAATTTACTAGATTTGTGGTACTGGTAGGTATAGAAACCATCTTTCATTAGGAGTAACGTAAAAAGAGTTTGAGCTTCTTTATGAAAGAGATGAAATCAGAGGGGCTTCAAAGTCATGGGGAAAATTGGAGTACAAGCTATGCCCAAGCGTAGAGATTGGCTGAACAGGAGCATTGTCTCAGTGAAGGTGAGTAAGGAAAAACAGGGGAACTGTCAGAAAAAGGAGCATAAAGCCAAGAAATAGCAGAATAAACACTAAGTAAAATGAAAGAGACTAAGCATCTTGGCCTAAACACTGGCTGAAAGTGGCTCAGAAAGACAGACACCCCCCCCACACTTTATGCTTAATGCCTTGTGTCCAAAGAACATGCATTTGTGTGCACATTATAATGAAATACCTGGCTCAGTTACTAATTTATTCTCTTAGTTGAACCAATATGCCTACTAAATTTAGCATGCTTTGGAAAGACAGACAATACCGTTTTGACTTTTGGATTGTTTTTATCTAAAGTCAACACATTTTCATCCTCAACTAATTTGCAGCCTGCTGAGTGATCTGTACTGCAGCCAACTGAGGGATGAAGGAAATGGATGGAGCAATGATTCTTCCACTTCCCTGTCTTACCGTATTAACATGTAAAACTCTACGACATTGCTGGAGGTAATTAAAATGCAGGCAGCTGACTTTGAACTGTAGTGGATTTTGCTTCCATAAGTTCTTGAAGTGACTTTTGAGCTCATAAAAAAATTTGGAGTGCTAATAATCACCTGGTAATTGATAACATCCTAACATACTATAGTGATTTCTAAAATGATTATATGACTATGTTCAAAGCATATCATGACTAAAAAGAAAATAATATTTAAGGGCCTATTTGTTTATAGACGGCTATAACCACATCTATATGCATGCTTGAAATAAGTGGAAAATGTTTATGAATTTAAATCCAAATTAAGCTCAAAAAAGGGCAAAACCCAGTAAGCTCAGGGAAGAATGCAAAACAAAGCAAGCTGAACTTATCTTGGTACCAGGTAGACTGGAGGGTAACCTTGGTTTTAGATAAGACAGCTGCACCAGTGAATCATCAGGTTCCCTGAGACTATTAAGAAAGAATGTCTTTGTAAGCTAGCCAGACCAGCACTGTGGAATGGGTGGGGGGCAGTGTATAGGCAGCTCAGCCCAACATAAAGCATAAAAATTGTACAGATAATAAACTTTGCAGGGAGCAATGGCTTGAGCTAGCTTCAATCCACTTATTCCTTCCAGGTGACTGGGGATGCCCAGTGCCGTGATAGTGAGCATATAAAGACCAGTGATGAGAATCACATTTGCATTGAGATTCAACTACAGCTGAATATTCCAATTGCTCTGTTATGCTTGTGTTGTGATTTCAGTTCATTGCTGTATCACTCTGCTAAATCAAACCCTCATGTAATGCCAAATATACCAAATAAGTAAATTTGATATTAAACATTAAACCCTCCTTATGTGGAATATCTAAAAGAACCTGGTCAGAGAGTATTGGACTCTAACAAGCTGCCAAGAAGAAAATTTTCCTTTTTTGATCTTTTGAATCCTGGTGAGTTCAGAACTGGGGAGAAGCTATGATGGCAGGACCTGCTATTAATTGTCAGAGATGTAAAATACTTTGCATCCGCTACAGGCGATGGCTTTTTAGCTAGTCTGTTCTCTGGCACTTGCATTTCATATGGAGCTTTCCCCGTCACAAAGAAGTGATGGGCCTCTGGAAACAGTGGTATTGCAATGCAAGACTGCAATTCATGGCTTGAAATAAGAGGGAATGTACATGAATATCCCTTGAATGGGCATTATAGTCATTTACAAAGTGTAAATGCTGGTATAACTACAAACACTAATAGGTCAGCTGAAAATAAGTCTTGGTCCACTCTTGATGGTCTCAGTGACAGTCTGCTGAAGTGTATTACACCAGTAAACTGCTAGTTCAACACACAACATTATCACATACATAGGAAGGCAGCAAATAGTAATCACAGGTTCCACAAGCCCCACAACATTGTACTTCAGGGATCAGATTCATCAGTCCTCCATAAAACAACGTTTCCACTGAAGATCTATCCTACTTAGTAGTTGTCCAAGAACTACTGTGGCTCGCTCAAGTGACTGCTATTTTAACCAGTTTATTTGCTGCTGATGTTACTCCAGCAATCAAGAAGGGGGCAAAGGAGGTAGTATTTCTAATCTTTGCTGTTAACTGCCTGACAGTAGTTTTTAACATTCTCTGAGAATTCACAAGGCTTTGGCAAAGTTTTGCATGAATCAGAATTACTACTAGCGGGTCTGTTTTTGAAAAGCTGAAAAAGTAATAGACAAAGAATGCCATATTCAAAAATACTTCCACAATCAAATGATGGAATTTCATATCTGTTAGAACATTTTCTTATTTATAATTTCTAAAACAGTCTAAAGTAAAAATAGAAATAGTTTCTAAAGTAAAAATAGAAACTATGAAGTATTTTACCAATGCCCTTTTGCTAGTTACCATTTGAAAGTATTAAATACACTCATATTAAGTCTTGATATATTATTATCATCATTTTACCAATACTGTATCACTTGACCTTTACTGAGGTTATGAATTTTTGAGCTCTTGCTACTGCCTTTCCTTCTGGTTGAATTATGCTCATAAAACATTATTTGCTGCTCAGTGATATATTGTGGGCATAATACGTTGTCAAATAATTTGTCTACTTCCTAAAAGGTCAGAAAAAAAAAGGTTATCTTATTTATTCTCCATTTCTAGTATTATAATTTATAAACTTATTTTGATGCCACATAATCCAATAAAAACCTATTGTCAAGTAGAATAATGACAATTATTAGTTTCTGTAAAAGTGGCTATTTCCTCGCCTTGTAATGGACATCTTGTCCATAGAATAACTAACTTTTTAAAAGTTACGTTTGTTTGATTTCAAATAGTAGAATCTATAATACCACAAGTATTTTCTTTTTATAGCAAAGGACTAGCTGAATTGTGTGATCACTGTCAAAAAATCTCTGAATTGTAACCAAGGTAGTCCTTTAGACCAGTTTCTCACTGATCATTTAAAGCATCAGCAAAAACGAATAGTAAATGGTACATGGATTATATGATTGGATGATGCTTGGTACTACTTAAATTGATTCAGTGGGTATAATATTCTGATTGTTACTGTTCTGCTGATAACGGCATAATCAGGTGCAAAATATGCAAAGAGGATTTACCTATGCCAATACAGTTAGAAGCACCATGTCTCACAGGAGTGAGTCCCACGGTCTTTGCATTTTGTGTTCTATTTCATCGAAACTGATTTGGAAAACAATGAAAAACAAGGTGATGAATGTCACTAATGATTCTAAGCGTAGTACAGATAGTGTCTGACTATGTAGAGTTGCAGAGGGATGTGATGGTATTATGTGACTGATTATAAAAGGGCAGGTAAAATTCAATGTGGATAACTGAAAAGTTGGAAGTCAGAAATGTCATTTTTCATATACAGTAACATCTGCCTACGCAGCAGCACTGGGGACCCAGGTGTGTTCCAAGGGTGAAGTGAATGCTCAAAGTATAGCCTGGCCACATCAGCTGGAGTAAAAGGCCTTTTCAAGCATGCTGAATTTGGAGGGAACTGTCGAGGGGCTTTAAATACAGAGGTCAGTTCACTCTTTCTGGTAAAATGGAGACTGGTACTACAGGATTCATAAATACCTATTCTCTGCATATTACTCTGAATGCAGAAGAGTTGTCACACAGTCCAGCTTATACATACAAAATGTACATACAGCTGTATATATGCAACAGCCTGGCATTTCTCCATACAATAAGGATATTTTTTATTCAATATCTTGCACAAACCAAATCTTCTTGAAGTTGTGCACATTGACAAATAAACTGTTCCTTGCAGATTTAAAGGATATTTTGCAAAAGTTATTTAAATTTTTTTGACAGCTGACTTCCACTGATGTTAAAACATCTAGCTTCCTTATTTCCAGCCTATCAGACTTTGACTTATTCAAAGTAACTAGATGCAAAGCTCCCAAATGGTCATAGTACAAACTGACAACACTTGCTGTTAGTCTCAGACCTGGCACATGTCTCCAAACCTACAAAGAATAAATACAGGCAATAAATTAGAAGTAGATAATGCACACAAAGACGACAAAAGCCATGCTGCTTAAGCTGGTACAGAAGCAGCAGTGAGGTTCAGTACTTCAATCAGCTCTCTTGCTTTGACATACATCTAAAGAAATACTTTCACAGTAAATTAATAAAGGGAAGAAAAGAACCTCTTTAGAGCAAATCAAGAAGTGAATAAAATAGAATGTTTTTTCCTAAGATACCTCAAAAGATACCATGTGCTCATCCTGCACTGGTCATTGGGGTTGATACTTATGTCTAATAAATTCAAGGAAGTTCTACAAGAACAAAGGGCTTTGTGTCTGTATAGTTCTTTATAGGATTGGAAAACCTAGGTCTCCACTGAAAACATGGCAAAAACAATGGCAAAATTACCATTGATTTCCATAATCTTTCACACACAATTTGCATCTTGCTAAAGCATCTGTACACACCTCCTCCAGTGAAATTTATGTATGTACATTTAACTTGCTATGTTTCTTTGTGTATTAGTGGAGCAGCGAGAAAACTGGATTTGGATTCTCACAGGACTGTCACTACACAAAAATGTCACATTTTCTTCTCCTTCATGGGGAAGTATAGTACAAAACCATTCAAATAAAGTCAGCAGCTCTTGGACTGGTGAATCACATCATAGAAAGTGACTTCTAAAGACTTCTCTTCTTACCTGGATTAACTTTTTTTTTTCCCAAGTGAAGAGATTAATTAAAAGACAGCTAAATCAAATCTATACTTTTCTGATATATATAAAAGCCAATTTTATCCTAGTATGCTATGCATAAGTCATAGTTTAACCCCAGCTGGTAACTAAGCACCACGCAGCCACTCGCGCACCCCTCCCCCCCAAGGAGATGGGGGGAGAATGGGAAAAAACGTTGTGGGTTGGGATACAGGCAGTTTAATAGGATAACAAAGGAAGAGAATAGTAATCATCATCACAGCAATAACAACAACAACAATAAAAATAATAATAAATAAAACAAGTGATGCAGTTGCTCACTGCCCACAAAAAACCCCATCCCTGATGCCCAGTCTGTTTCTGAGCAGCAATCCCGCCTCCCAGCTAGCTTCCCAAGTTATATCCGGAGCACAACGTTATATGGCAGGGAATATCCCTTTGGCCAGCCTGGGCCAGCTGTCCTGGCTGTGCTCTCCCAGCTTCTTGTGCATCTGGCAGGACGTGGGAAGCTGAAAAGTCCTTGACTTAGTGTAAACACTACAACTACCTAGTAACAACTAAAAACATCACTGTGTTATCAACATCATTCTCATACTAAATCCAAAACACAGCACCAGCTACTAGAAAGAAAACTAACTCCATCTCAGCTGAAAGCAGGACAGTATCCACCCCTCATTCCACACCGTTTACATCATGGCCAGGTCCTATACTTCCCAATACATTCCAATTAACCACCATCACTTTTCCTGTCTTTTGATACATACACACAGATTTAATTCCCTTAGTCTATGGGCCATCCCTCTAAAATGTCTGCTGAGTTCATTTAGCCCATGACCTTTGGGCTCCATCTGCCATAACAGTCTCTCAGGGCAGGAGTGATGGTGTCTGCTGTTGGATTGTTGCATGCTGCATCTGGAGCTCGTAGCTGCTGTATCTGGCATGGTCCATGCTCACAGTCTGCGGGTTGAAGATGTTGCACTGTTGGTACCTTTGTATCTTTCCAGGCCAGTACTGCAATGATTTGACATACACTGGTGGTGTGCTCTGTACAAACTTCCACCACATAAGTCAAGTACATTGGACTCCATCTGGATCTGTGGGTAACTGCATGCTGTCCAGGTCATCTCCCACATGGCTAATTCCCTCAGGTACTGGATACCTCTCTTCATGGTGGTCCACTTGCCTGGGTGATATAAAACATCTTCACTGAAGGGATACCTTTCCCTCATGCCTGACAAGAGTCACCTCCAGAGGCTGAGGGCTTGTGTCCCTTTTCCATTTGCCTTGCCAATGCCCCCTTCCCTGGATAGGGCTCCCAGCTGCTTGGCTTCCCCATCCTCTAATTCCAGGCTACTGGCCCTGCTATCGCAGCATCAGAGCAGCCAGGTGACAAGCTGCTTACCTAATCAATGACTGAAATATTTTTGCATATCTCGCAGCTCACTCAGGGAGGGGATTGGGTGGTTATCTCTGGTTCTGTCTTTTCTTCCTGTTCTTGTGATGGCCCTGTTTCATCATCCTTTACTAAATGAGTTGACTTCTGTGTCCATTCCTTCTTATGTATAGGGGGGACTGATACTGGTATGGGTTGGTTCTCTGGTTCAGCTCAATGCTTATCGCAGGGGGTGGAGTAGCTGCAGCGCCTGTCGCAGGGGTTGATCTCTGGGTGGTATTCTTAAATAGTTGTTTAACCCTAAACAAGACCTGAGACACATTCAGGAGACCTAGCAATAGAAACATGCTGGTCTGAACATCCTGAGGATACTGAATATTCTCAAGAACTATTGTAATTAGCCTGGGGGAGAAGGGGAAGTTGAAGGAAGCTGTCTTCCCCACATATTGCCTCTCTGAGGAGAAAAAGTAAAAAGTATAATTATTAATAGTTTCTGACAGATGGCACCCAAAGTACAGAGATGAAACTGCCGCTGTTGCTCCACCTTGCATGCTGCCTGCTGCAGCTGAATACAAATACAAAACTGGTCTATCAATGATTTTATCATACCATAAGCCAGCAGGGCACCCAACAGCAGAGCTATGACCTTAATCCTACGCCCAGAAGTGACAAACCACACATGAACACTAATAACCAGTAGATGTGGCAAGTAAGGTGTTACATAACACAACTCTGAGAAACCAGGACAACATAGCACACTACAACAAAGGAAAAGGAGAAAGGACAGTCTGCCTGTAAAGATTCAATCCACACAATGACAATACAGGAGCTATTTGATTACAGCCATCTGCCTTCTGCAGCAGATGAGCAAGGAATATATGGTATATGACTGACTAGCTTGCTATGTCTTTTGACAGCCTCTCAGCAAGTAATGAAGCATGACTTCTCATGCGTAGCACAGTCAGATACTACAGTTGGCTTGTTTGTCTTCGTATGTTGGTATCAGCATAATACTTTGCCTGAAGCCTGCTGCTCTTCAACTAGATGAAGGATTGTGTGATTACAAGCTTGATTCTGCAAAGCACACAACTAATAAAGGAGTGCTACTACTTTCTACAAATCTTGTCTTTCTTTCAACTCGTCTAACCTGGCAGTTCACTCAGAACTTATCAACAGGAAGAATTAATGTTTCTGCAGAGAATATGTTTACTGTAAAATGGCATTAACAAGGTATGTGTGAAGATGGGTTAATGCAGGAGCTTTTTCATGTAGTTGTCATGCCTGGCTTCACTGTTTAAATTCCTCACCCGCCTTAGTGAAGAAAAAAGCTTCCCTTATCACTCATGAATGTGACTGAATGACTGTACACACATGTGTTTGTTTTTATAATTTTTTCATCTTCCAGATTTAGTAATAATTGAAAAGAATTGCCTCCATCACTAGATGACCACACCTCTTAAATAAATAGTGACTGCTGAATTACTATGTAGACTTAGAGGCAGAGCCACTACAGAGACTGTTTGTTAGTTAATTAATATTTTCTGAAAAGAGTACTAATAATTTTGAGCTTGATTCCACTGAAACAAGCAAGAACTTTGCCAAAAGAGTTCTGACAACAGATTTGGACTATTTACTTCCAGGGGAAAAAAAAAAAAAAAGTAGAGAAAAAAAATGTAGAGAAAAAAGTTAAGTTACACTCAAATTCAACGTTACTTTCTTCACATATGTACCTCAATTTCACAAACATAGAGGAAATTACTCTGTGGGTGAAAAAACATTCTATATGGCAAAAATCTGGTGTTTGAAAATACAAACACCGGAAATTTTGGGTTCTGGTACAGTTTGTGATCTCTCATATTGTGAACAGCAACCATTGACTTTTTCTGAAGAGAAGTAACACATGAAGTATCAATAGCTGAGATAATACTATAATAGCTATGCAGTTATATAGACTACCAAAAAAGTAAGAGTAGACAGTACACTTAAGCTGGGAATGAATTTAAAGTCAGGAGAAAGCAAACAGAACACATATTTTAGAAAAGGATAGCAGTAAATATTAAATATTTGAAATCAAACATGTATTTCCTTTAACTGGTCAAATATAAGTACTCCATGGTCACCTGTAATATTCAAGAAAGGATTTTTTTTCCAGCATTTGGAAGATGAAAAGTTGTTAAGAGGGAAAGATGCTGTAGCTAAACCAAAGGAGTTGTAGCTGAATCTGTGGGAAGCCTGGAGAAGCCAATTGTGTTTCCAACTGAATCTAAGAATTCACTCACATCAAAATAATTGTGCTGATGAAAAGATACTGTCACTTAAGTTTTTGGGTCCTGTGTATGGGAAGGCGGAAATAGCACAGAACTGAAAGAGAAAAATACATCATTGCTATTTTACAATTTTTAATGCATCACTGGCAGAGATCTCAAATTGAGATACTCTTAGGAGAAATTCTATATCAGGCAGAAGTACAACATAAACCAGAAAAGCATTTGCATCTTGTAAACCTCTCCTCAATTTTTTCAGACTGAATTTCCCACAGTGAACAGATTCTTCTAAGTTCTTGTAAATTGCCCCAATTTAGAAATAGGAAAACTGGTACACAAAGATACAAAGTGATTTGTCTGTGCAGTGAAGAAGCTGAGAACAGCACCAACATCTCCTGGGCTGAAGTGCCTTCCCTAAACTGCTCACTAACATCATGTAACCTTCTTTGTTCAAATGTGTTAGAATGACAAGTAAGAAAGATCAATTTAATCTGATTTATAAACATAATATAGATACGCAAAGCCAGAGAAATTGTCCCTGGCTCTACAACATACCTGAACCATAAAAATATCTATTCCTGTATTCTGCTCATAACTGATCAGAAACACTATTACTCTTTTGGAAGATGTCTTTGTGTCAATGAGTTCTCCAGGAAGGCAACTTGATCAACTAGAGAAGGGATCATAATTATAAAAACAGGTCAACACCTGAGAGAAAGAAAGTATAATATTAGTAAACTCTGCATGTTGACATTGTGAATGGGGTCATTTGAGTTTGGTCTGTTTCTGTATGCTAAAGTTAAAATCGGATCCTCAGCATAAACTAGCTCAGCGCCACATGCTTAAATAAAAGGTGTAGAAGTGTCAAAGGAGAATGTCTTCTTACAGAAGTTTTCAGCAATACTTAAATTTATTCAAGTCCTGAACTTTACTTGCATAGGAGATAGCATTCATTTGAAACTAAGGCAAACATCAATCGTTCATCTGGTATCAGCAGATGGAAAACTTGGGAGGTGAAAGTTAAGCAGCCTTTCCTATAGGTATAACAAATTCTTTCTGATAAAGAATTTCAAATTCAGGTCCCTGGATCTCCATCTAAGTCCACGCAAAAAGCTATTTGCAACTGTCCAGTGCCTCAGTGATCCTAAAAGGGCCAGAAGTTACCAGTACCAATCAGTAAGATTTTTAGGATATAGTATGAACTAGAATGTATTGATTAAATAATCTGGAAAGTGATTTTTTAACAGCAGTCTTAAATTTCTAATTCTGGGATACAATATGTCAGTGTTTATGGACTAGTAATATTAAAGCTGAATATACTCAGGCAGAGAAATGGTAACAAAATAGGAATCTGAAAATTATTAAGCTATCAGGCAAACTTGTACTATGCAGCATATTGTTGAAGTCAATGGAAACCTTCCATTTTCCTACCTGGCTCCATGTCTTCTCTTTGTTGAGCATGACATTAACAATATCCTCTAGAATTAATGAAACTGTAATTAATCTACCATCTCTAAAAAAAAAAATATTACACATCAAGTGATTTCATACATCAACAAGTATTAATGATACAGTCCCTGCATACAAAGAGGATGTGCCTGCTGGTATATTTCTGGGCAGTTTAAAAGGAACATTAGCACCTCTATGGTGTGTTCTTCAATGTATTGAAACAAGAAGAACTATTTTAAAGAAATGAAAAGTACATTTCTGCGCATAAGAAAATAACAACCATTTAAAGGAAGAAAAAGATCCTTCTAGTCTGGTATTTGGGCACGGGGAAAGGAAACAGAAACTCAGATATGTACTTTGAGAAATTCCCCAGACCTTCTTCTGCACTGGTCACGATTTGAGTCCTTTCCTAGTCATGTCTTTAATGAAACATGGAATAGTGGTGTATGCACAAAGGCTAATTTTGGCATAAGGATAGTTCCTTTCAACTTGGTAGTGGTGTTAACTCTTGTTAGCAGTGTTGATAGTAACAGCAAGTGCTCTTTGCTTTCCGTGCACAAGGTGGTGCTCTTACCAGCTCTCCGCCCTTACAACAGGTACGTGCAGGGAAGCTGCTGTCCCGAGCTCGGTTAGAAAGCACAGGGTCCTCTTCATCCAGCTTTTCCACTCTCTGCACTGACATGTCAAAATCACAGGTTTCTGTTCCTTTCACCAGATGCAAGGAGATGTGGAAGAATATTAGAAGCAGGACAAAATTTAAGAGATTAAATAGCTCTAAAATTAAAGAGAAATTTGGCAATTAAGAATCAAGGTGTTCACATGAATTGGGGAGTTTGGTCCCCAAATTCTATGCAAGTTTAGTGGGATATGAATTCCTTCACAATTTTCAGATTGAAAAGCTGAAAAAAATCAATTTCTGAATGACTTTATTATGATTTTTTTTAATCTTCCTCTTAAATTTAAAATCTGATATTTTACCATCAGATTTCTCTGTTAGCTAAACACTAGTGATTATACCACATATACTTGCACTGAAATAATCATCCTATGAGAAATAAAAAGAAAGAAATCATTAAAGCAATTGTAGCTCCTTTGACATAAATCAATAAATAAGACAAGTTTACTTTCAATAATAGGCAGGCAAAAATGAGTGATTCATTGTATTTGGATATAGCTAGACCACTTAAAGCTTGTCTGATCTCAAGCTAAGATGCAGTCTGGTCAGTACTCTGAAAGACCTCCAAGGAAATAGCACATGGATTATTCTGCTGTCAGGAAAGTGAAATGTCTGAACATAAACAGTAACAGCAATACCACTCACTGGAGATCTAATTATTCTGATTATACAGAAGATCAAAGCTTTGTTTATTCTGTTTAAAAACATCCCTTTGCATTTTTACAAGAATATCCGCTGCTAAGATCCCAGCCAGATTCAAGTAGCTGCAACTAAATTCCAGAGTTACAAACCAAAGTTGCATTTTTCTAGTATCTTGGCTTACTCTAAAATGTCTCTATGTTCAGATGTTAAGCAGTTGAGATGTTTTGTCCCAAAGAGTTCAAATACTTTGAAACAAATATTCACTATGTAAGGAGATTTGCAAATACAGATTGAAAACGCATTACATTTCCAGATTTCTTACCATTTCAAAGCCACAGAACCTCACTTTAGAGAGCTAGGGAAAGAAAGGACTTAAGAAGGATAAAAATAACACACAATAAAGACAGCACAATTTGTAATGATGGTAAAAGAGATTTGCTGGTGTCTCTACAATTTTTCTTCTTTTTTCTATTTTTTTTTTTTTTTCTTGTATTATCAGGTCACAAAGTAATATGGGCACAGGCATTGCATACAGTAATGGAATGTTATCCTTTAATGAGGCATTATATTGTGAATCTGGTCTTGCTCCTCCAGTGCACAAATATATAGCTATTGAGAATATTTAATTGATTTTAATTTTGTGAGTAAATATCTGATAGCTGTCCATCATACAATCATGATTTCTGTTGCTAAACTTGCACATACCCAGTTTAGTGAGCTAGAGTCACTCAGATACTTCACGTGGAGTCTTTTAATTCCAGAAAGATGCCACCACCATGGAAGTCGCATTAAAAACAAGCTTAGTAACACTGTTCATTATTAAAATAGTTGAATACAGAATCTTCTAGTAAGAATCATAGAACACTTCCTAAATTTGCCAAACCAGCTATTTGGAGTGAAATTTTCCTAGCAAGCTTTCTATCTTAGGCTGACATTTCCAAAATTTGGAGAATAATGGCTAAGAGTTCATCTATCTCTAAGGACAGGGTCAGGAAAAAATACATTGTTTTGTGCTAGTTCTGTAAAATAAATAAGTAAAGTTAATGACTTATGGAAAAGCTCTTGTGGAACCATGTTTTCCATAAAGACTTGAAATTTGGCAGCAATACTATCTTTGCATGAAGGATGGGCTTTTTGCAGTCCTATGAGAATCCAACAAACTTCAACCTTTCTGAAATTACAACTACTCGTATACTCAGAAAAGACTTATTCAATTTCAACAGTTAAAAATCCCCAAAGAATCTGTAATTGCCTGCAAGGTTGGCTCAGAAATGCAATGTGCTTTGCTGCACGGATAATGTTTTTCTAGACTGTCCCGTGTACTCCACTTCCTTCACTGGCACAGGCAGCATAGAAGGCAGAACTACAGTTTGTTGTGAAAAAGGCACTAACGCACAGCGGAGAGCAGTACCAGAACTCTGTGTTAATTTTGGTGTGGCAGCTCTGTTACTGTGCCTGTATTAGTTTAGGAACACAAACAGGCTAATATTATAGGAAGCCTATGTTTTATTACCTCAAATAATTCGGCTGAAGAAAAGAGGCTTTGGACCACGACTCCTTCTTGAGGTGACTTTATTACCTCTGCTTCCAAATTCTGCTTCAGTTAACATCACCAGTACTCATGAATATCCACCATAAGGATTTGCAACATATTATTCCCCAAGTTACAAATGTAATTGCCTGTTCTGTACATAGAATGGTCACTTCTATACATAGAATGATCTGTCAAGGAAATGACTAATGTGAAAGAAAATGCCCACAATTTCAAAGGAACCAAATCTCTACAATTAACAGGAAACAAATACAAGGAAGAACATTACTTAAAAAAACATATTAGATACAGGAATATTTATATATATCTCCAATATTTACAGCAGTGCTCAAGCCTTTGCATTGCTTATAATGAATTTTATATATATATATCCCAAAATGCTGATTAAAAGATGCTGATTATATACCAAACAGAAAAAAAAAAATCTTCAAAATGAAGAACTAATCAACCTTGCTAACGGGATTTCAAACCACTCAGATCAACAAAATCCATTGAAAACTTGGGTGTTTGGGCAGCGTGAAATTAATAAGCAGGTACTTAATTTCCTGTGGAAGATTTAATTTTTCCTTCTGCAAGAGGTACAAAAATAATAATAAATGAGTGCTGGAAGACTCATACTTCTTTCAAAATACTTTGATAATATGACCAATGCATGTATAAAATTTATTCTTTAGACAACATTAGGTACTTTTTGGAAAGATGAACACTAGGTTTCTTGTCTTTATTCACTGCCTTTGATATTATGATCTTTTACTGAGAGTTTCAAAAAGTAATCTTTCACAGAATGAAAACAGAAGACTGAAAATGTACAGTGTCATATTTCCAGAATACCTCTCTGAAAAGAGTTACAATTATTTACTCCCTATTTAGCTGAAATTTTGTAAAACTGGGTTAAAAAGCTACTTCATGTTACTTACTTTTAAGATTTTTCCAGTAGGATGGCATAGGTCTTCACTGACAAATAAACCCATTGTTGTGAGGACTATTAAATAGTGATTTGTTAAGGTGATATTCCCAAGTGGCAGGTCATCACAGACTCGGGAAGGAAAAAATGAACATTGTGAAGAGTTGTTGCTTTGTTCCCTTCACGCATCATTTGCCATTCCTAAAATCTACCCTAGAGTATTCACATAAACATCCAGGAGTTCCCCTCAAATCTAAAGGGGAGGCTCATGCAGACAACCAACCTGCAGAGTGGCCTACACTTGAAACTGTACAGCGAAGCAGGCTCCTTGGATAATTCAGTGTTCACACAATGTGTGGGACATCTCCATGCAGCCAGCTAGACAGGTTTAAGATCATACTGTCCCCGCAACCAGCTGCTCTATAGTGCTTTACAAAGGATTAACACAAAAATGGTTAAGATCCATGTCTAAAAATACAGCTTACTAAAGGTTTTAAACATCCAAACTAAATTGCTTCCCCTATCCAATGTCAAAGTTCCTTTTATATACACAACAACACTGTTTTTAAATAACATCCTAGCAGCTGATTCAGAAGCAAATTTCCTTTAAATCCACACTCCCTAAAAAGAACAAGGCTATGCTGAGTAATAAATGCAAAATTTCTCCACAACCACAGATGAAACATCAAAATCTCTGTAATTCCAGGTATATAGAGAGAATACAATATTCTTCATACAGTACCCCAGATGCCATCATGCAAATAATGTCCATAAAATCAAACAACCACTACTGACCAAAGTAAAACAGACAATAAAAACGTACAATCATTTAGACACCATTGGGTACAATCATTTAAGTGCTGATCTTTAGTCCTGATTCTTAAAGGAGACTTACAAAATAACCTTAGAAGAAGCATCAGGGAGCTCATATTCATAACTCTACTTCATATAGCAAATTATAAATACTTTTTTGATGCTGCAGGATTGTTTTTCCCACTACTTCTGCTCTTCCGCTGACCCTTTACTTCTACCAGTACAACCTCCCTTGCCTTTTTTCTTCTAATTTTTTTAAAAAATTCTCATAATCATTAAACAAATTCAGTTAAAATTAGAAGAGTTGTTCTCAGGTTATACTTCATTTAAAATAGTATTGCTTTTGTTTCACAATCAGAGAAGGTCTACGTGTTCTAAAATAAAGAAATAATTTTATATCCTGTCACTGGGCACCACTGAAAAAAAGCCTGGCTCTGCCCTCTCTGCACCCTCCCTTCAGGTATTTGTACACAGTGATCAGATGCCCTCTGAGCCTCCTCTTCTCCAGGCTGAAGAGTCCCAGGTCTTTCCACCTTTCCTCATTGGAGAGATGCTCCGGACCCTTAATCATCTTCATGGCCCTTCATTGGACTCTCTCCAGTGTGTCCATGTCTCTCTTGTACTGGGAGCCCAGATCTGGACAGAGCACTCCAGGTGTGGCCTCACCAGCATGGAATAGAGGGGAAGGCTCACCTTCCTCCACCTGCTGACAATGCTTTGCCTAGCACAGCCCAGGATACCATTAGCCCTTCTTTCCAGCAAGGGCGCATTGCTGGTGTCTATTCAATACATTGCGTTGCTCACGGGGAGACAAGGTGAAAGTAGGAAGCCGTAACCAACAGCAGGTGGGAACAGGGATTCAGTCCACATTTGCCTGACTTTATATGGCTTTGGACAAGTTATTTATTCTCCATGCATTGCATACTCCACATCCATCTCAGGAAGCATCAGGAGAACTTTTGTTTAGAAAACACTTTGAGGTCTAGGTAAGAAGATATAGTACAAATGTAAAGTCTGACACCCTATCATCTTTAGGAAGTCCTCCTTTCCACATCTGTGCTTCCTCTCTGTTTACATTTCTCACCTCTTACTTCAGCTTTATCCCTGTTATCCCTGCATTTAAGGTACTACCCCTTCTTTCTAGCACAGCTGCAATGCAGGCAGCAGGAGAGACTGCTTCTTTCTCCCCACCATACCTGGTCAGACACCTCTGCTGCCTCATCCACGGTCTGCTGGGCTGGCAACAAGCTGCCACAGCTCCTTGGCTGGGGCACACCGGCCTGCCTGAGGCAACTGTTGGTGGTTACAACCACCCTCTGCAGCCAGCCCTGCCCCTACAGGGAAGTGGAGCCACAGACCCCTCTGAGAGCAAACTCAAGGGCTGCCAGCTCTGTCTCTTTTCATCCCTTGGACAGCAGCCTTGTTTCAATTTCTTCAGTCACTACAGAGCTGAAGCTCCACTGCGTTTCACTCCTGACCATGTGAAGACCAGCAGTAGCAGTTTGTCTTTTCCCTTTAGCAGTTTAAAAAGATTGACAACCAGAGCTGCTGCTGCTGCTGCTGCCGCCAATCTCTCCTCCAGCAGGATTAACATATCTCACTTCACCCTGCAAACAATTAGATGTGTGCTCACAGCCAACTGACTTGAGGGGTTAGCAACATTTGAAGCAGTCCCTCACACATCTGCTTGCAATCATCTGATCATACCGTTAATTGGTATGAGCTACATTATTTCCTCTGACAGGCTTGTGACAGATTTCTTATAGTTCAGACCAGACATGGCAAAGAGCAAATTCTAAAGAGAATAGCTAATGACCCTATTTTTAAAAGATGCCATTTCTTTTATAAGTATTCATATTTATCCTTTTATAGACAGTGAGTAAAGATTGCAGCATCAGTCAGTTCTGAATGCTTAGCGTTTTCTCCCCTCTTTAACAGAACACAGGGACAACTGAGTGTGGATGCAAGCTTCTGTGCCATAAACAGCTTGTGCAGCAATATACTGCTGACATGACTGTAGGCAGTTCTACTAGCTGGCCAAACACAAAACCATAGTAAAGCCTTGTTCACAGGTGATAGTATCAGCATATCTACATTTCTCCTCTGCCCTCCCAAGCTGCAAAGGAGAGAGCTTCAAATACGGGATAATAAAACCAGGAAACGATTGGTCATCCATCACAAATGTCCACTGGAGCAAACTGCAAAATGGGAAAGTTCAACAGGTGGAAGCAGAAACTGACTGAAGGAATAAAGACAGTAGTGACACTATTGCTCTACATAGCCTATATATGCCCTATGCATATTAATGTATACATAGACATACATAAAAATATATTTATAAAACATCAGAAGAGTCCCTTAAATCAATAGAACTAGGAAAGTGACAACAGCAGTTGTCTTTTACAGTCTAACTTGTCACAATATACACATTAGAACAACTTAACATCTATATATTACAATGCTCAGCTCATAGAATTAATAGTAATTGCAAGTAATACTTGCAAAGATGTTAAAGTATTTTACAAATGCCAGCAAGCTGAATTCCAACATGCTTGAGATTCAGACAGGCACAGTCACACAGCAGATGGTGAAAATAAGATACGGTGGTGAAAACTATTGTCCCTAACTTACCTAAAATGTCTCTGACATAGCCAGGAAAAAACTTTTGATCTCAGAACTTTAATTTCTGATGTCCAACACTGATCCAAAGCACACTGTAATCTGTACAAAGATTTTTATGTATTACAGAAGCTGTTGGGTCAGTCTCTTAAAAATAAGACCATGTTGTCATTATGATACCAACATGTTATCAGCATAGGAGAGCAATGGTTGCCAAACGTGTTGCAAAAGCAATGATAAGCCACTGAAACATGACAATTAAAATAAGCAGTGGAAAATTGTACTTAGTAAGGAAAATAACCATTTAAAACAACAAAAAAAAATAAAGAAAAAGAGTATTTAAAGAAAAAAATCAGAAATAAAGGAAGCTTTTCTATTAAAGAGACTTTTAATTCAAAGGAAAGAAATCACTAAGTATAATAATATTCTGCTAAGTTCAGTTCTCACCAGAAAGTCAATCATGAAAAAAACCCAACAATCACTGGGAAGGATAAAGAAGGTCATAGCGCAGTCCATACTGCCAAACTCATTTCTCTTCGTGTCAAGGAAGCTGTGAGAGCTTCCCAAATACTTACTGTAAATAGCACACTCCCTTCCCATCACAGAATATCTAAAGGTCAGTGGTGTCCCCGAGCCTAATCTCCATAAGTTTCCATAAACTAGTTTTGGCTGACTTTATTTTCTAAATTTCTTGCTACTATTGGGTGCTCTCTTTATATTTCCAAGGCCTGAACTCTTTAGCAGTAGAAAAGGTGCAGCCTAAGAACAATATATGCTTCTCCCTCGATCCTAAAGGATCTGCTGCTGAAAGAAAAAAAGTCTTTATACTAGTTGGTATCTGTGATAAAGCAATGAGTTCTTACGTTGCTCTAGGTTTTTAAGAAGCACAGATTTGTTTGCTGTGAAATGGATAATGGCCAGCGAGCATATTTCACATAATCAGATACAAACATGTAATTGGTAATTCTCACTGTTCTGTGCTTGTTTAGGACTGGTGGTCTAACAGTGAAAGGTTGATCACTCATCACCAATGTCATCAGCCATCCAGCCCCCTACTCTATTTGCTAAACATGGGCGACGTGCAATATTTAAAACATCTGTGTTTTAAGAAGGCTTTGGCTTTCTCTCAAAATACTTTTTCATCATACTTGACCCTGCAGTAAATCTGTAGCAGCAAATCTCATTTTGCAAACATAGAACACAGGATCACTGTAGACTGAGCCAAATGAGAAAATAAAGGTTAAGGAGATAGATAGATACATTTCTATTCAAATACACTTAGCTCCAGAATTAGCAGAGACAACACAGAAAGTGCTTGGCTGGGTGCATCCATTTAAAAAGAATTTTTTTCTAAAGTTCATTCTAGTGCTAATACAGGTCTCTCAACTAAGGCTGGAATGTCAATCGTTAGATGGGAGAGGCAAAACTTGCAGGATGTCCCAGATGAACTACACTGGCACTGTTATGTTAAAACTGAATAATTTTTTTGCAGTGAGGTCTTTGAAATTTATGAACCCTCAAACTGTTCATTAGGAACAGCAGGAAATGGCAGACTACTATTATCTTTTATCTTAGATTGTAAGTTCTCTGGGAGAGGTATTGCCTTTTTTTATTGAGGGTCTCACAGATTCTACATGTTTATTGCAAGGGAAAAAAGGATTGAAAGTGTCCGTCTTGTCAATCTGGATCCTGGAAGGATGGAGACGACAATCAGCCAACCCAGAAACCAGCTGTTTTGCACATGTTTATGCGAATTGTTAGAAGCTCAAGGCTGTCATTTTTCCTTTTCAAGTAACATGGAAACTCGAATTTTTCAGCAATTGAAATGGCATAACTAAGCCATATTTTTAAACTGATTTTTTCTTGGACAGTATAAACGAAAAGCAATACCATCCTGACTGTACATTTTGTAACCTTAAATGGAGAGAGTTCCTTTTCAAGGAAGATTAGGAATTCATTCTGTCGAGTAGTTTTAGCACTGGGGTGTAAGACAAGACACCAGTTTCACAACCTTCTTGCCAATGGCATAAATCTCATCTAGCCTAATGTAGTCTCTCTGTGTATCCCCTTTAGGAAGACAAGCTGGGCTGGTAAAGAGAAATACTTCCCAATCTCTGTCCATTCTGAGGTGGGTCAGAGTTGTGGTTAAATCTGTGTTTCCAGGTCATCAGACAAATGTATCAGATGGCTCCTTACTTCAGCGTGTTCCTTACCAAAGACTCTGTGGACACCGTAACTCCAGTTCTGTGAATTATGAACCAAAAGAGGCTCCCTGCTAGCACCTTACTCATATTCTCTCCAATGAAGAAAGCAGCAGGTTCCCTCACCTGACTGAAGGCAGCAACATGTGCTGAAGTTGCCAAACCAATTTGAGACCTATTTCCCTTCAAATCAGCTATAAGAGGGTATAGGGTTACTTCCTTATCTGCTGGAATTGCTTTCATTGGTCTGTAACTCCCTAATAGTGATTGTCTCTGGTTTCAACTTTGGCAGCACCTTGAAGCAGTGCCTGTATGATTCAGCAAAGTTCCCCATTTAAGAGGCTGGAGCTAACAAGCAGTTTGGTATGTCCACACAGCCCAGTGCTGCTCAGCACCAGTGTGAAACATCGGCTCCGATCCCAGGGAGACATGTAACCTCTGTGAGTGTGGAGGTGGTTTAAACAGTCCTGCTGTTTACCAGTCCACCAGTGTTGGTGGCCATACCTAGTCCTGCCACCTCAGGACAGCATCAGCACTGGCACATCTGCACAGCTGTACCAGCTGTGCAGGGCACTGCAGCTTCCAGTATGGCTCTTACCCCATTTTCAAATGATCAGTTTACGAGATAATAACTGTGCTAGAATAAATCCAACTCATTGCTGTTTGTGTTTATCCCCCCCCCCCCCCCCCCCCCCCCCCTAAAAAGGAAGGAACAGCTGAGGAGCTTGGGAAGAGCCTGGGAGAAGGCTCAGGGTGCGAGCTTGGATGTGCGAGCACAGGGATGCAGCCAGGACTGAGAAAGGGGGCGGTTAGTTGCCCTTCGAACTGACCAAGACGGAGCAAAGGGGATTAAACCTCACCTCAAATCTCCCGATTTACCAGAGGTCTGCCATATGGTTTTCGGGCAGTTCTCCACAGTAGCCACTGTGTGGCAGAAGAGAACAAGACTATGATTTTCTGAGGCGGGCAGCAGGGGAAGAGCGCAACGCGCGGCCTCCGGCGTGGGACAGGCGCCATCTTGTCTGCCTGCGGTGGGCGGGCGGCTTGTGAGGACCTACGGGGCGGAGGAGAGGCACCGCTGGAGAAATAACAACTGCTAGCCGAGCGAGCGTGCCATTAGCTCACAGTCAATTACTTTTAAAGGTGCAAAAGAATCCAAGTGAAGGCAGTTCCGTCAGTTTACGGGCAGAGCCAAAAGCTGGCCTGAGCTTTGCTGCTGAGGGTAGTGTGCCCCGGTCTCCTCTGCCCGTCAGGGAGCCGCGGGAGCCGCCGAGCTGAGGGGCTTTAACGCAGCCATGGGCCCTGGGGAAGCTAGTCCTGAGCTGAAGGAGCAGCCTGGACGTGGATCTGCAGGACAGCCAGGCAAAAGAAGCAAAACGGGATTTAAAAATAATCCCCTCAACAGAAGACAATAAATAGAACTCCAGGGAGTTCCGGTTGGCATGGGGAGAAAAATTAAATGGCTTTTCCTTTTACAATTCAGTGTTCCTTAAACAGAAAACTTGTTGACCCGTATTCACAGCAGAGTAGGAAGCCCTATTTTTAGCAAATACTAGATTTTTCTGAAAAAACATGCTTTCAGAACATGACAATTATTACAAAGATGCCACTTAATAAAAAAGGTTTCTCAAGAGTTGAAAATAATACGGAAAGGTCAATGCATGCTGTTGCTGCAAACACAGGACAAAATTACAGTTTTAAAATTACATTTTCATTTTAAATTTGATTTTCCAGGCAATGCATGACAAGAAATCAAAATAAACCCTTTTGTTTTGGGTTGACTAAAATGTTTTCAGTTCTACCCAAACCAAAATTATTTTCCATTTGTTTAGTTTGGCCACCAAACTGAAAAGCTAGTATATCATTATCCACACATTACAGCAAAAAAGACATCTTAAGGACATGCAGGGTTTTAATTAGCTCCACTGCAGTATTCAAGATCGATGCTGAATAGAATTACTGACAGTATATAGTCCTGATCAGGAGTTTAAATAAAAAATGCGATTTTTTTTTCACATTAATTTTGAACTTGATACTAAAAGCTTCAGAAGTGAGTCAGGGCCTCTTTGAAGTAATCAGCACATAAATAGAAAAAATGGCACTGGCTGAATGTGCTTGTAGACAACAAAAATAAAAAGAGTTGGGTAATACAAAATAAAAGACCAATATGATTGTCTGTGATGTAGTGTGTTATAAGCTACAGTCTCAGCACATTTGCTTAAATATTCACAAACTAAAAGGCAAAACCAACCCAAAGCAATCCAAACCTACATCACTTAACTAAGCCATTGTGTCAAAACACACTTCATGGGATAGCAGACTGTGTTTAGAGCATGGTGTTGAACAGATGAGGCTTTGGGCAACATGGTCTAGTGGAGGGTGTCCCTGCCTATGGCAGGGGGGTTGGAACTAGATGATCTTTGAGGTCCCTTCCAACCCAAACCAGTCTATGATTCTATGATTCTATAATTCTATAACCACAGGAACAATTCATGTTGAATCCAAGACTACCAAAAAAATGCAAAAGCACAAAACCACCCATATGAATTTGCAAAGGTTTCAGGAAACATGATCCAAATTTTAAGCAAATGTTTTTGATAGAAACTCATGAAAATTAAAAATTTAAGGAATGCAAATCTATTATTCACTTCTTTGCTCATTATGGGAATATTTATGAATTCTGTAATGGAACTGTGCCTTATACCTTGTTTGGAGAAGATGTCTGTCTTACAAACCTGTGCTACATTTCAATGGCCACAACGTTTGTCTCCCATTTCTCATGGCACGGTCTTAGAGAACTATGATACTAGTCCTGAAAGGCAACATGCATGTAGCCTGGCTTTTATAAAACATGTAGAATGTATTTCCAGCATATGAATGTGGGCATTAGTCTAAATGGGGCTACTTAACTTGCTAAAATATTTGATTCAGCTGGCCTGATAGAATGACTGCTTGCATAAGACTTTAAGTCCCACAGTTCTACAAGCAACAGCTTTGCACTGGTTACAGGTTAAACAGGTTTGCAGCTAAACAGGGAAGAAGAACTGTGAGAAAGCTTAAATGTTGGTCAGCTAAAGACACTATTGCTGCAAGAAATGACTATGACAAGACTGATCCTCTATGGACAGCTGATCCTCTGGCTATACTTCAAGAGAGAATTTTGGGTGTACATGGAATGAGGAACAAAAATCCATCTGTCAATGTCCAAAGGGGTCATAAACGGCCAAATGGAACAAACAAAAGATCCTAAAGTAAGAAAAAAAGACAAAGTTATTCCAATTTACTCAGTTCACAAAGACCTATTCATTCATGTGATCTTTTCACATAGTCCTATTAAATTGCTAGTCCTTTGAGACTGGTTTTCATTGTGCACTGCAAAATGAAAAACAGAGGAGCACTTAACAGTCATCGGTCTGTACCAAACTTCTGCTCATTTATTCAGCTGTATCCCAATTTTGATGCTGTAGAATTTGCACAGAATCTACGAACTACTGTAAAATCTAGGGGGGGGCGAGAGGGAGAAATAGTATTCTTATGATTGCAAAGACAATCATGGAAATATGAACCAAGTGTGTCAGCTTCCCGAGTCCATAGCCAGCCAAACCCAGTAACACTAGGAGGGTGAACTTGACCTCTGCATCTCAGTGGGTTGTTTATATTTTTCTCTGTAGGTTTTAAAGTTAGTATTCATTGCTGATCTCCACTGTTGGTCATTTGAAGAGATGTGTCTTTCAGGAGTTTGTATTCCAGGACAAGCTGCTTCCTTTGATGAGCTACTTCCTTTGATTAGGTACTCAAGTTGCTCTTCAAAAGGGAGAACTGACGAAGTTTGATTTTATTTATGTTGTTGATGATGAGGCTGTTTCCTGGATCATATCTTTCAGTCGCACCAGTTGAAATGTTGCTTCAAGTTAGCCCTTTGAGCAGGGGCTCCAGGATCTACATACTGAGCAGTTTTTTCCTACAGACTCACATAAGCACATTAGCTCGTAGGTATGTTCAGTCCATTGGCATGCTACACCTTCCCACTGTTTTCTCATAGAAAGATCTTCCAACTTAAGTATAATACAGGTTGTAGGTGTTGCTACCTTGTCAGCAGCAGCATCTGTCCGTTTCCAGTCACGTATCTGAGACACTGAGCTTATGGCTGATTAGAGCTGTCTTTAATAATATACTTTGTTGTGAATTGTAGAACCTGTAGCAGCTGCAGGTGAAATTCTCAGTCTTGATCATGGATGACATGCTAACTAAGTAGGAAGCAATATAAGAACTCATATAGATAAGAAATGAGCTATTTTCTTCTGAGAAATAGCTGCAGCTCTATAGGCTGAATGGAAGTAAAGTCAAAGTGTGTTACTAAAGCACCTTTCCTATTAGTCAGTCACAAAAAGAACATGCCAATATCACATGGGAAAGTGAGGCGTTTCTGGGTACCTTGCTTTCCCTAGACATTCCAGCACTTGATTAGCCTAAAGCATGACACCGGATTGGGTTATAGTATTCACTTGTTGGGATTTGAGGGAGAAACTGTTCATTCCATCATATCTGGATATCCAAATGTCTCTGCTATTAGTTGTTAAAGCTTCAATTTGGGAACATAAAAAACATTTCAGTGCTCTTATGGACCCATGGCCAAAACCAGCAACAATGACAATTACACAGGGAGTTGTTTGTTTCCCAAGAGGCGTTTGCATTGTGGCCTGAGAGTGTTGCAAAATGTATCTATTTTTAATAATGCCGTAAGGTTGATGAAAAGGTTGGTCAGGGTTGGGCTCTTTCCTTTGCCAAATGATCCAGGACTTGCTATCCTGACATTGCATCCAACACCAAGGGTAGGCTGATGATTTCTGCTAGACTTGGCATTCTGTACCATTCAGGGAAGGGATGCCTGGATTTTCTAGTCCCAGTTTCTCCTGCCTTACATCTGTTCCACCTACAGAATCTGTCTTTGCCAGCTGCCCTGCCTGTGAGAGCAGAACCTGGAAATTTCTGGCTCCAGGCACTACTCGTGGCCCCTTTGCATGCTTTTCTGACGGGTTCAAATTTGCATTTCAAACAGGATGATTAACTTAGTCATAAACCTCCTACATTAGCATGTTGATATGACCTTAATCCTTTCCCATGTTTACAGGTCATGGTAGTAGTTTACCAGGCAGACTGCAAGCCCTCCAATGTGGTTAGTCTTCACGCCACTCTACATAAGTCTTACCTTAGCAGACTCTTCTGGGAGCATTTCTTTGCAAACTGGAGTCTACATGAATAAAGCACTGGCCATTGACCTGCATTTACCTTGTTATTTTAGGGGGGTTTGCCTCCATATGGGGCTGTGTAGATGCATCCACAACTACTACATACAGAGAAATAGTTTCACTGCAGTGATCTGTTTCACTGCCTGGGGCAAAAGACACTGGTGGTTCAAGTGGGAACTGGCTTCCTCACCTGTTAATCATATATGAGTTCCAGTGATGTCCAGCTTTGCTGCTTCACAAAAAGAAAGAAAAAAACAAGTCACAAGGAACCTCAAAAACCTCAAGGACCTCTGTCACCTCTGCACCTCAGCTGACCTCCACACCAAATGTTTCATACAGGCAGGCCCAAGTCTTCATCTGGGCTAGCAGGTTTTCAGAAACCTTCCAGCACTCAGCATGGGATCTGGTGATCCTACCACACTTGCTTTGTGAAATGTAGGTTACACTATTCAGAACTTCTAAGGTGCTGCATTACAAGAGCAGCAAACTGAGGGGCATTGAGGTAGAATTAAGACCCCATTTGCCTCAAGTACAAAGGATCTTGAGGTTAGCATCTCTGTTAAGTATCCAAACACCAGCATGTACTTGTAAAATAAACAAAAAGTTAAAATTGTTGGAGGGATGGGCAAGAACCATAATTTCTTTTCCTATATACAGTACTCAGTGTCAAAATATATAAAGAAAGTATTTTAGAAAACCATTAAGGATTCACTAGGCATGGGAAATCTTCCTCAAACAGACGTACTGTTATGAATTACAGCATTTATCAACCTACTGATGATAGAGTTTACTGTAAGTCTGCTCTTTCAAAGTGAAACCATATGTTGAATGGGAAAGAGTGGAAGCCTAATGTAAATGGAGATAAGGCTGTTTATTAAGCTATGCTGATGGGTATTTTGTGGGTGAACGTTCTTTTACAATATTGTTAAGGGTTATATAAATTCTAATTGGTATATGCAAACAAATTTACAGGCACTGGGTATAACATGATTTCAGTTAACCGTCAGATGACAGTTCTGGAAGATAGTGGGACCAGTACTACCAGGTGCCAAACATCCACCACATCCAAACTTGGTATCATTCCCATGTTCAGATATATCAGTCATGCTAGTTTCTAAGGAGCAAGGAGAAAGAGAAGCTGATAGTAATTTTTTTCCACTGCTCTTGGAAATTTTATGTTGCAGAAAGTGTGTTGAATCTTGGAACACAAGAGGAAGTCACATTTCCAGCTATTCCCTAAGAGTTCCAAAAGCTTGAGTCTAGAAAATGTCATCCTGCTGGGTCCTGGGAGCTGTAACTGAGGGTGCAGGTTTGGCTTGTGGCTATGTCTGTCAGTCCCCTGTCTTGTTGGTTGCCTGCCATGCTTCCTCGGAGTTACAGTCTCCTTGGAGGGAGCAAGTCCCAGCAGAGGACAACAAGGCATTTGAGCTACAACTCCCATGGGAAGAGATGGGAGTATTTCCAAAGTGAGGCTTTTTCAGCTTTTGGCTTAAAGACTAGTTCTGAGTATTTAATTAGTTAATTTAAAAGAAAACAAGGTTTTCCCCAGAAAGCAGGCTTTTTGTTTAAAAATGTGCATTTAATAAAGATCTAATTTTCCGCCAAAACTGTTTCAACCAATGCTGGGAATTATATTCCCTGACAAAACTACTTGAAAATGGATTTCATAATGTAGAGTAAAATCCAGACAATTTTTTCCAGATGACTTTAGAGTGATGTTGTTATTATTCCTAAACTAAACATGATAAACCTAGGAAACTCGGAATTAAGGTTAATGAAAATCTAGCACATTAAAGATACAGAAAATACATCATTTGAGCATGAAAATTACTTTAGTCTCTGCCATTTTATGCTGTAATTTGATAGTTATGAAAAAAAGTTATATTTGGTTTGATTTACTCCAGAGCATCTTAAAGCAGCCAGAGCGCACTGAATAATCAAATAGTTTTCAGAAATACTTGGTATTGCCAGAGTAGCACAAACGTCTAGCCAAGCTCAGCTCTACTGCTCATGCATCAGCTGCCCACTACCTTTGGGGCTTCTCTGGTCTTCCCTGGGCCTCACTCTGTACACAACTATCTCGTGGTCCTTCTACCAATTTCTTCTACAGTTCCTTCTACAGCTACCTCTATAGAGATATAGATAGAAAGCAAATGTGTGAATTTAGACAGAGAAGCACGCATCAGCTTTCTACTACTCCGTATTCACTTGGGCATGGCTTATTCTTACGTCTTCTGCTTCTTTCATATTCCATCCTTGTGGAATGTACCCAGTGCAATGAATAGTTTATCAAGAAAATACATAAAATTAATGATGATTCTGTAATTTCATAACACAAAAATATATTTTCCTTAGTAATAGCATAGCATTAGAAGTAACTTTTACAAAGTAACTCCACTGGTTTCACAGGGCCATGATCCTTGTAGAAAAGGTGCTCTCTTAAAATAGGTCCTACTCAGCATTTCAAGGGAGTGTAAGGAGCACAGTCCTCAGTCACATTGGCAGAGTAAGACAGACACCTCCCTACAGCAGTTACTCAGCTGAAGTTAATTTTGACCACAACCATGTCCAGTCACTGGAGGTGGAAGCTGTTTTCAAAAAGGGCAGTTCTACTACAGGAATTTCGATTTACTGTGAAATGCAAAACCCCAAACATACAATTAGAGGGTGGTTTTGGTCTGTCCTTTGACCTCCCCAGCCCTGTCTCCAGCGACCGAATTTGGTGAGATGTAGTTAGTCCTTTCTACTCCACTCGCCACAGTGTATTTTCAGTTCCATCATTAAATTATTTGATTGTGTTTGGGTTTTTTTGCTCTGTTTGAATGGGATATAATATTTTAAAGCCAAAGACTCGAAGGTTTGGGTGCAATTCTTTTTTCTCCCCCTCAGCTATACACAAAGAAACAGAGGAAATCTGTGCAATAATGACTGCATGGAAAGGCAGAGCTTTTCACATTGAGACCTTACCTTAAGACCTAAGCTTTTTACAAAAAATTAGCAGTGGAGCTGAATAATAGTATTTTGTTTTGTCTATTCCACAAGAAAAAGCTTCTGAAGAGAACATGACAATAAGTACTCAACTGAGTCGCTTAATTCTGTTCTATTTTTCATGCCATGCTTCACATGCAAACCTTGGAACTGCTCATGGCCGTTGACTTTTTTATTTAAATAAATACTCATTCCAAGGCAGAAGGTCTAAGTAATTAGAAAAGAAACAAGATCTTCTGCATATTCATCTGTAAAAATCTCCATTCATGGTTTCTGTTGTGATGTTTTTATTGCTGTAACACATCCTATGCATTTTAAAAGCTTTCTGTGCCCAGAGGAAAACTCACAAAAGCAGCTGAGCAGAGGTGGATCACTGGTGTTCTAAGAGCACCTAGCAACGCTGCACAACAAGTGGAGATGGGAAATTGATAACCACTTTAAACAGCTTACGAAATTAATTAGAAGCTTACTAAGGCAAAGTATGGTTATCATAGTTGGCCTTTGTCCAGAGCATACAGTTTATAGTAATGAGGTATTCAGTATCAACTAAAGATTCTTTGTTCATCAAACAAGAACAAAACTTTTACTTAAGTTAGAAACTAAAGACAGAAAGGACATGGGATTTTGTGGCAGAATTCTTGCTGAAACTGATTTTAAAAAGTTTCTATTCTATTCTGTTCTACTTTGCATCTGTGAGAGTATCCGGGATTATTCATGAGGCAGGTGCTCAAATGATGTCACAGTTAATGTTTAGCATCATTTTCTCATAGGTCAAATCCTTTCACACCCTTTTCAAACAGAAAGTTGGCATTAGACCACACGATATTGCAAAAGGAGTCAGGATTATATGCCATTCACACAATATTGTGTTGCCAACAGGAAGCTCTGTAAAAGAAAAGAAAATGGTTTCACTGTGTAAATTAAGCGTAATAAAATACCATAATCAGAAAATCAACATAAGACATGGTAGGCCTGGTCCTCTTATACCTGGACTCATTTGGGAATCAGCAAAGAACTGCTTGTGCATCAAACTCATAACAAGTATGAGTGAACACAGAAGGGCTTTGAAATTCAAGATGTGTTTAATCAATTTCATCTGGAAGTACGGATTATACTAGAAATGTGAATAGGTTGGGATGGAAAAGTAAACAAATTAATTTTAAAAGGCTCCAGTGGTGCTGCTTGAGTTTCCAACTATCCATTACAGTAACATTAGAGAAGATCTAGCAAAAGCTACCTTAAACTTTACCTCATGCATGCGTCCCATTAATATAGAATGTTGGGGGTGGGGGTGGGTTAATGATTACATTTTACATGTTAATAAGTCAAAACACATTCAAATTCAAAGCAGCCACCAGTTCACCAAGTTAAGGCAAATTCAGCTTTAAACCAAGAACAGAATATATTTTCTGCTGCCAGTGTTTTGTTCCACATTATTAGCATAGCTCTTCACTCTGACTAAATCCTTGCCGTCCCAGTAGACAGAAATATCAGATTCCAGCTGCCAAGTCCAAAAGAAACTGATGGTACCATGGGATGAGACTTAAAAAGAAAAGCAGCAAATTAAAAGCTTCTCACTGATTTCAGTATGGTCCTGCTTGTTTCTAGGAGACAGAATTGGCACGAATTCCACCCCAGTTGTATACCACTGTAATTTTATTGCAGGCATCTTTATCCTGTTTCATTAAATGTCACAGTTAACCACTGAACTGATGAAGGTGGGCTGGGACAATGAAAATCACTAAGGGAGCTTCCAAATGAGATCAAAACGCAGCACTTGCTAACTTTTCAGTAGTACTTCATAAACTATTTCTGGCTGGTGGCCTGACCAGGAACCCTGTGCGTACTTGACACACCCCATGCAATGAAAGGTGCCCAGGGAATGTGTGATGAGGCCCCTGACTGAGGAAGTCAATGAACCTTTGTTTTAGCTTTTTGCTCATATCTGATGTAATGGAAAGCTTTTACAAAACAGTGTTTATGGGATAGAACAGACAAAAAGGAATTAATGGATTAAACAAAAGGTAGAGATGCTGTGTTTGCGGAAAGTTGTGCTTTATGGCAATACTAACATTATATTTACCACCTGGACCATTACTGTATCAGATATCTACCCAGTAGGTGAATTATATAGTGTTATTTGTTTGCTCACCATCAGTGAGGTGTGTGCTTCCATTCCCTTTACAAAATTAACTTTTTGTCAGTTTTAATTCTGAGAACTGTCAAACTTTCATGAAAAGATTAAAAAGCCAGACAAAAAGAGATACGATTTTAATTTCACTAAAATCTTTTCATATATCACTTTTGGACTGGTGGTAAGAACTGCTTTTTAAAGGCTCTTCTGCAGGCCAGCAAACTAAAGAAGTAAATAAAACCACCTTTCCATTCCTCTTCAGCAATAATCAAACTTTAAAGATACACAGGTTACATCTGAACACATTCTTCTTGCCTCAGTATTTTATAGAGATGTTATCATGTTGCTGGCTAGTCTAAAAAATTGAAGTAGATACTTTCTAGCTGAAACTTCCTTGTCATCTGTGATGATGTGAGTATTCAGTTCGTCCCTAGCAGACATAGAGAACAGTCATTCTCTGTCCTCCTTTTCAACAAATGTTTGCATATTAGAATTTTATCTCCATGCTTTCTCTTTTTCAGCTTAAACAACCCGATACCTTTACTCCTTACTCACAGGTCAGATTTTCTTGTTCTTAATCTCGTCATTTCCTCTAAAGTCTCTCCATTTTGTCTGTATCTGTCTTGAAAGGTGATGGAGTCAGTTTGACACCATCCTCCAGCTGGGGCTTTCCCAGCATCAAGTGAAGCAATGCATAATGCTGTCTCATCTGTGCAAAACTCTTAACCATGGTCTCAGGAGGGTATTTCCGATTTTTTGCAACAGTACTATATTGTCAGTTCAACTGTCTTTATTCTGAAGCCCAAAATACCAGTTTCACCTTCTAAAAATGTGCACCATGCCCATTTCTGCTCTCAGTATGAACCACCAGAAATTACTGTGCCATAGTTTTGCCGTTACTACCTCCTTCCAAGAGTGGGCTAATTTATTACAGACATCAGGAAATGTTTCAATGTTTTTAAAGTAAATGTAATTTGGGAGGCCTGCAATCAGCTTGGATAAACAGCAATTAACCTTAGTACCCCAGAATATTATCCCTGACATGATTGCATGCTCAAAATTGAATGGAATACAAAGAATCAATGCCATCGCATCATACTCCAGTGGCTGGGCTGGTGGTACCAAGACGTGCCTTTCTGTCTGATGGTTGGCTGATCTATAGTGTCCCCATACCTGACCTTACAAATGTGATACTGAGCCATGCCTCCTTTGCAGTTCATGTTACTTTGCACTTTATTTCTACAGTTACAACCAATATAAGAAAAAGATATGCTGCTGAAGCGCTGGACAGCCTTTTCTATGGAAGTACTCAGTATAGGCTTGTGGGGACTATGAGTCTGGAACTGAATGACTGCCAGCTTGATGTTTGTAGAGAAAGATGCCAACTTCTCTGAGGAAGATGATACTAATTCTGGCTCCCTGGGCACAATGTGCTGTTTCGCTGTGTGGGATTTGAAGAAAGCATTACCTTCTTTTTTGGCTGGTTTATTTCTACTCACAGTAACAAGCTCACTCAGTAACAGGACCATCTCTTATGATGCTTATTGCCAAGACCGTTTGTCTCCCAGTCTGTGTGTGTGCATGCAAAGGCATGTATGATGTCAAGTAAGTGGCAGGTCCCAGAACTCCAGAATATCAGGGTTTTTTCCTCTTTGCCATCTCTGGCTCTAACTGATGTCCAGGCAGTTGGACACCAGTTTCCAACATAAGCACAGTCCCGTTGGTTTCTCAGCTTTCACTCTATAATTGTGTTTAATAGCAGTCAGTAGCCTGCGTGCTTTCATCAGGACCACGTGCTTTACCTGTCACAACATGGCCCTCTGATCCTTACCCCAAGAAGAATTTCTTTGTGGCAACAATGCCACTGTCTTCATCTGTGTGCAGGGTAGTGGCATGAGGAAACTCCTGTACATTTTGCATCTTTATCAAAATGCTGACCAGTGCCTTAGCTTGTGCCATTTGCTGCAGCATGGGGAATCAACATGGTTTTTTTTCCTTTGACCTCTTCTTTAATATTGCATGCCTTTATTCTTTAACCTTCTTTTTTTTCTTGTATTTTGGATTGCCTATTACATACGTTCTGTTATAGCCTTAGTAATTCTGCAGGAGCTTCTGTGAGCTGGATGACTACCACTGCTTCACAAAGTCCAATGATTTTGTCACAAATTAATTGTAGAGTTTGCAATGTCACAGTTTCTATCTTAGTTTTCAGGTATGAGCTGGTCTCAGGGCCTCAGTAAATTTTTCCAAATTGAAAGAATGTAATATACTTCACTTTCTCTTTGTAAAAATGTTAATTTAGTAATTTTCACTTTTACGTGTAGTGCAGTCCTTATAATTCTGTAAGATGGTTTCATAGATGGCCTATGTTAATCTCCATTAATTAGAAAATAGATCTTGACTAAGAAGTAGTAAAGGCCTCAAGCACTGCGATGTCAGGTGTGCTCTCAGGATGCTGTAGCACCCAAATGCCAGGCTCCCCCATTTCCAGACTCCTACTTCCCGTGCATGCTTTGAAATGACCACAACCTTTAAGTGTTGCAGATTCAGAATCTTTCAGATTCTTGTTAGTGAAATATTTGTTAATGTTCCAAATTCTCAAAATTTTATCCTTGGAACTAAGATTTGCTGCATAGCTCTACTTGATTATGTGCTTGTAGTACCTGTAGGGCTGGGAACTCCTAAAATCCCAGGGATGGGATTTCTGGGCTAGTCGTTTAGCAGATGCATTTCCAAACATGCGTTGTTGGCTTCCCCGTAAAAGACTAGGATTGCAGAAACTAGAAATCACTCTACTGCACAAAAGCAGTTCAGTGGAACATTCGCAAGCTTATTATTAGATACGATTTAAATCCCACGACTGGCAGCAGAGCTGGAGAACAAAGTCCTCTGATGAGGCACAAAATTAATGTAGCACACATGCATCATTTGATGCATCTCTGCTGTGTCTCAAGCCTGACTCAAAAGGCCCACAGTTGAAGAATAATCCCAATTTCATTCTTGTCTTTCCCATTGTTTCTTTTAACAGCTGCGGACACCTTCTGAGAGAAGGAGACACCCTTGAACTGAAAGCATCGCATTGTTTTGCGGAGACTGTTGAACAACCTCAAACACTTAAGTACTTCCAGGGATAATCAGCTAGGATTGTATTTGAATTTGTTAGAACTACAACTGGGTAATCAGTTCTGCCTCCTTCAAGAGCTACCCTTCCTGTAAAGGCTTTGCCACCTTTGCTTCTGATGACCTATATAATTTGATGTACTGCAGATAAACAGGCAATATAATATTAAAATGAAACCAAATTTCAGATTTTAGATCAAATTCAGTCAACAAAAGAAGTTATTAAACATCCTCTACGGAAAAACAGTTATTGAATGAATATCGCATGAAGGGAATTCAGTCTCACTCAAAGTAAATACAATTTATTTGCATTGCCCAAAGTGAGAAACGCAGGAGCTCAAACGAAGAAAAAGCAAACGTCTGAAAAAATCATTGCTGTTTTAACTCTTTGAGGTATTTAGTAACATAGGTAAGGATTTATAATACTATTTTTTAATTAATAAGCAATACATTTTACATATTTATTGATTTAGGTCTGTAAGATAAGAAAGAATGATCTCTGTTGCATCATATGAAGAAACAGTCTTGGTGTCAGGGTCAAAGACTAGAATTAGTCCATTTTTTCCCCACGTTCAGTATCTTAACCTTTTCTATTAGAGTAAAAGTGGCTTCCCACTTGCAGCTCACAGACAACTAGTTCAGAGAAATATTAAAGCAGCTTCTTGGAGTGTTGGCAAGGATCACAGTAACTATTCTTCCTCTCTACCTCCCTCTTCCCTGCCACATCAGGAAATCCTATTTAGTAAGAAGGATATGAATGGATAGGGCTTATTAGTTGATCATGAAGCCGTATTTTAATCAAGAAACACTAAAACTGAGAAAGCAAATCATGGATCTCCAGGGATATGAAAGGGCACGCAGAATAACTCTGCATCAGTCCAGACTCTAGGTGAGGGTTCTTCTTTCCCATTTTCACGTGAGCTGCTGAGAGTGTATTTCCAGCCCTGAACACTTGCTTCTGAGACCCCAGTGCAGCCTACTGAAGAGATGAACAGCAACAGTCACAGTCATCTTTTACTTTTTAGCAGAAGATTGTAGTTTCTGTGGCTTGCGTGTCCAGACGCCCAGCTAAGATGAGCTGGCTCAGATCTACCAACACACAGTCCAGTTTACATTGCGCCAGCTGAGGATCTGCACCTGAGTATTGGATTCATGGCTTGTTCTGCCAATATTCCTGCTGAAGTGTTGATGCAGTTGGTATGGCTGATACACTCGATACTTTTGTTGACCAGGCTGGTGCTTTGATCTGTTCATACAGCGAGACATTTGCAAACAAATTTGACATAGGTTTCTAAAGCACAGAATAAACTTGTCATTCCGATGACCTACCAAGGACCGATTAAAGGAAGTAAAACAGCTGGATGTGTTTGAATATAGTTTGTCTCTTAGGCAACTAAAAGAGGTGCAGGCAGGGAAAGGGAATGAAGTGCTGATGAGATAAAGTAGCTGAGAACAAGTGGATGCCATAAATACCACTCACTTTGACTAGAATATAAGCACCTGCTGTATTTTTCAAAAAGGGTATTTGTAGGATTTTTACTCCCACAGCAAGGAATAGTGTTGCTAGACAGAGAATACTGAATCCACGCTGATGTTATGTTTCCTTCTCTATGAATGTTGGCATTACGTGCAGAGTTAATACCAGAAATCCCATTGTGGTATATTTTTGAATCCATCACACTTAAGGCTTTAATTTATACACACAATGCAATTTGTCTACACTAAAGAACAGTAACCAGCAGGGTTGCAGTTGGTCTACAAAATGCATAATATGGAGAGACATCAAAGTCTAACAAATCACTGCAAAGGACTAGAGCCTCAGAGATCCTTTTCTGCTCACAAGATTTACTTCACCGTAGCACAAGAGCTTGGTTAAAGTGCCCCTAACATCACTAAAGCTCTACTTCTTTGCCTTTGAAATTAGGGAAGTGTATTAATCCTGATTTTTGCAGCGCTTTCTCTCTGTACTTATCCAGTTTTCCCTAATTTTCTTTCATGGGCATTGTGACCCACTTTTTTCCCCATACAGGCTTATTAGCTTGAGCCAGTCCATTTATCACAAATGCAGATTTGGTTGTCACAGTTTCATCCAGAATTCATTGGGCTTATCTGTCCTGCTCTTAAAAAAACAGTCCTCCAAAACATTTGATTGGAGTCATCATCCAACCGTGCAGTTCTTTGGGGATGTTTGTGCAGTAAATCTAGGCACCTTATTGAGAGTTGTGAGTCTGTGTACGTGCTCCAAAAGCAAGTCTACCTGAAGCGAAGCTGATTCCATTGGTGAATTTTTTTGTTGTTCTGCACAAGTCACAGGGTAAATCTGAAAATGATGGTTGGAAATCTCAGATCCTGCTCCCAAGGTCGGAGTCAGCACTCTGCCAGTGGAACACAGAGCTTTTCAACCTCAGTGCTGAGTTAAATATAGCAAGGCTACTGGTTTAACAAAGGCATTATTATTGCCTGTGAGCTTTAGTGGAGTCCTAATTAGATGTACGTGCTGGAGATTAGAAGGGGACTTGATGTCTGCTGCTACTGGTTATTTTAGTATCTAAAAATGAAGCTTTTAAAGCATTTCTTCATACTAAACTTAATTAAACCTCTGCTTCTGTTTTTAGTCAATGGTAATCTCAAGGTACATCAAAACTCTCTTCGCCCAGATCTTTAAAACTGCATTACTGGGAAACCCCAGCAAGCGGCCAGCTCCATAGCACACTGCTCCAAAATATCCATGCTTTAACAAATGCGTCCTCAGAGAAACTGCTTGAGCTGCCTTGAGAACTAGTATTGCTGGAATCATGATCAGCAATGATGTGAAAAGCTTCTCTGACCTGTGGCAGAACAGAGGAAAACACAGCTGAGCCCCAGGGTGCCGAAGCAGTATTGCTTGTTTTCTCTCATTCTCTCCAAGGCCCACAATAATTTTTGAGCCGATTAGTCATTGCAGCCAAATTTGAGTGATAGCAGAGAAGTCACAGATAATTCTGTTTCCAAAGGTTTCAAAAAACTCAACAACATTCAGGTAGACAAGGGAGAGTCAGCTCCAAGTTTCCCAGCTGACGGGATAGCTGGGATAGATAAGCTCACCTCTTGTTAGAAATCAGAGAATCCATCTGGGAGAGAAACCCTGTAACTACCTGATGTGCAGTGAAAAGATTCAGGAAGGTCTGCCCTGATTTGCACACCAAAACAAACCAGCCATGAGGGACAAATCCATAGGAAGCCAGGCATAATTAGGTCTAGAGCTCAAAGGTCAATGAACGCAGCAAAATGAAGCATTATTTAAATACAAAGAGGATGAATTCAGTCTCACGCCAGGGAAGTATTGAAAGAACCTAAGCAAATACGTAAATGCGTAATCATCTATCTTAAGTCACGTCAAATAAAAGCTTTGCAAATAGTTACAGGCACGTTACACTGCTTTGAAAAACATTGTTTTTCAAAACAGAAGTGCTTCTTTTATTTTACCTCCTTCACTACCTGCCCTTAACAGTCCCCCACCCGATCTGTCCTTAGTGTGGGAAAAGAGGCAGATAAGCACGTATAGTTCCACCTCGGTGTTTGAAGGACTAATGAACACCAATGCAGAGGGGACCCAGCCCTGTTCTGGATGTACATTTTCTTCTTCTGCTCTGTATCACAAACTAAGAATTCACTCCTCCCCTATGACAAGTGACAAAGCTTTGCTATATTTAAAACTAACAAGTACATTCCTATGATGTTTTCTTTTTTTTTCAAAGACTCCCAAGATTTTTCAGTCTCTGCTGCACAGAAATCTGTGAACCATGCCATTCCTCCTATGGAAAATTTCCCTATTTAGCTGCTCCACAGCTCCACAGAGTTTTGCAAGATAAGGATAAAAAGTACAATATGACGACCCCCCACTTTGGGCATCTGGCAAGGGATTCCAGCCCCCGGGCTAACAAGCATTTCCCAGATCATATGTAGAAGAGGTATGAGCCTCCCTCCACCTGGAGGTGCAGCTTTTCATGACTCTGGCCTTGAGCCTTCCTCTTTGTCTCACCACACAGATAATGGCAGTCAAGCAACCATACTGTCCTCGAAGGTCAAAAGCACAAACAGCTTGCTCCTTCTCATCACCCATAATTATTTCCTAAGATAATTTTTGGAGGAGGAGAAAGGCAAGTGAAGATACCCAGGTACACATAAGAAGTTACAACTGATTTGCCCCATTGTTGTATTCAATGGTAGTAGACAACACAGAAATTCAGGGAGCTCCAGAAGAACCATACCATCAAAGCTGCGAGCAAAGGTAGCTCAGAAATGCAGAGCATCAGACATGATCCAAGCCCTAGGACTGAAAGCTGCCTTCTTGTAGCTAGTTCTTTAAAGAGCAAAAATAGGACATATGTAATACGGGTCCCAACACTAGACAAAGAAGGGATACATTTCTAGAAAAGCAGAAAGCTAATTGCAAAAAGCAGACATCATTTAAAGACTTGTTTATGCTAAGGGAGCAAGAAGAGCAGTCTACAGGCAAATAAAAGGAAGGAAAAAGTTGCAGTCAGAAATACGGGGAAAAAAAAAATCAGCATAGAGGATTTGTTTTATAGCCACTGAAATCTATGGGAAGAATGCATTATGTCTGAGAGATGCAGATCCACTTTCAATGAAATTCAGTTTCTACAGAAACATCACTGTAAGCAGATTTTTATCTATTTTAAAAATAGATAAAAAAAATAAGTGTAACCTTTTGTTAGATAAATGGTACCATCACAACGCTGAAATAACTAAAACAGCTTTGAAGACCAGTTGCTTCTGCTGAACGCAACGGGAGTTTTGTGAGAACGCAACGGAGAGTGTGAGAGACGACGGCCTGTCCCTCAGTGCAAGCTAGAGCGAAGAATGTAAATCTGCTGGAGCAGTGTTTGTGGAACATGGTCCTGATTTTAGTGATGGCTTTTTCCATGCACCAAGCATGAGATCATGTACAGGGCTGTATTTACATGGTGATGTAATTTTACAGCAGAAGCTGGAAAAACAAGGAGGGTATATCCTGTCCAGCATGATTTATGCCAAGCTTTCCACAGCTAGGCAGCCTCCTTCCCATGTCATACATATGTTGGCGGGATGAAAGTAAGAAGTGGGACAACCCTGCCCCCAGTTTCTAGACAACCTTATGCTCTGGCTGTAAAATCAACTCAGAACTCAAAAAGCAACCTCCGTCAGACAGTTTTCAAGTCAAACAGCATATGTGCTTAATTGAATGCTTACAAAATTACCTTTTGTTTTATACAAATGTCCTGCCAACAGAAGAACAAACCAGAGATGTCTAATTGATTTAGCAATATGGCACTATTTATGTCGTGATCACAAAAGATCAGATACTCAAATACAATTACTTTTCCAAGTAATGTTTTATAATATGGTTTACAAACTGTTACACCCACTCATCTTTTGAGGTAAAATCGTACATTTTTTCTCCTTAAAAGGAATGCTATGCTATTGAGATGTAAAGACTCAAAAAATAAATTTGTTGGCCTCGTTTACATACAGAATGCTAGTAGTCATAAATAAACAAACTTAAACCAGAATTGTTTGATTAAACAGTGAAATTATATACACACATTCTGGCAAATCTGATTAAGTTTAGTCTGTGGTCGGTTTCTTGCTAAGCAGGGACAGATCTCTGTATGAATAACATTTAATGTAAGATCAACTGTTGTACCCGTTCACCTACATCCATTTTGGAGTTGATTGAAATAAAACTGGTGCAGCTTCTGAACCTCTGCTGCTTTCATCAAAATTGTTATAAGTTAGGAAGCTGAGTGAGTCACTAACTAGAAGCAACAGCAAATCCAACTATAAACCATGTGTGCCTTATATCTACAAATTAAGTGAACTGACAAAACAGCTTTCATAACAGTATTTTCAATGACAGTAAACTTGGATGTAACAATCAAAATACCGGCTGAACATGCATTAAAGGAACAATGTACAGCTGTCACCATTAGACGAGTGCTCTGAGACACACCTTTTTTCCTTCTTCTTGCATGCATCCTGGAGTACATAAAGTTCCTTGCTAATTTATATTGTGCATTGGTCTTCAAATGATGCATCACTTTCCTGTTCTGGAAAACTGCCTTAGTCTCAAATAAGCCAGGAGCTGAATTTGGAGGAGCCAAAGTCTCGCATGCATTTATCGTGAAGCAGTCACTAAGCAGTAAAGCAAAATATTCTGCACTGAAAAGGCAAGACATCTCAGGTGATTTCTAGCTGGCCTTTTAAAACATTCAATTTGAAATAACACCTGTTGGAATGCCCCGTTTTAGAACAAGTTGTACGCTGAGACTGGTGCTAGGAACACGCATGTATCCCCTTGTGTTTTTTCTTCAGGACTGCAGTCTAACATAACAACCATGCTGATAAGCTCTGGACCCAATGAATCATCAATGAAAAGTGCTTTATGTGACAGCTAGTAAGTCTAACTGGTTCATTCTACTACACCGCAAGTTATCTTCTATCTTTCACACTGCTGTTCAAGAGTCAGTGGGCATGTATGCACCCCAGGGTCTTCTCAACATGCACTTGGAAGAAAGTAATCTACAGACTTCTCCTTCCAGCAATTTTCCACTCCTATACATCCTCTGCAACACCTCTTGTACAGATAACCTCACATAATTAACTCACTGGCAGCCCCTGTCCTCCAAGAGTTTCATTTTCCAACCCACTGTAAACAATCCTCTGGACAAGCCCTTTACCTGGCAGGCATCCTCCGAAGCACCAAAACAGGCATTATTATGAGGACTGGACTGTTATTTCAGGTGATTTCAGTTGTTCAAAGCACAGCTTTGGTCTACTTGCAAGGTAAATGCCGATGCGACGAAGAGGAACCTTTTGGTTCTTGAGCTGGGCAGGTCCCTCTCCATCCCTAGATGATTTTCCTCAGTAGTGAAAGTAGAGAATTTCTGGTTTCCTCCCAAGTAATTAGGACACAAGTAGGACACAACAGTTTAAAAAAAGAAAAAAAAAGTTTCTCTTCCTCAACATCTTATTGCAGCCAAGTATTGCCTGTTTTCCTCTACCCCCATCCATACAAGAAGGCTGGAGTGCAGAGACATGGACATCCCAATGCTCCACTGCTGTGCTCTCACTAATGGAGTGTGCATTGAGTCTGCTGAGACGAGTAACAAGCAGAGCCAAATTTTGTGTGGCAGGACAAATAAAGGACTTTCTGCTTTCTAAACCTGAAATACAATCAGTTTCCTCAAGTACACTGTAGTGCTCTGGACAAACTGAAGAACAAATCTGGGCAACAAACAACTTAAATGTTCCAATTTTGTAGAAAAAAAGCACAGTGTCTTCAGCCAACTATTAAGAATTCATTAAATTCTTACATGAATGCACACACAAATGCAGAAAACCCACAGCCTGGAAACGAGCACAGGATGAAGCAGTACCTCAGAGTACGTTCTTCAGAGCGCAGCCATACCTGTGCACATCTTTCAAAGAGAGGCCTTATAGATCTGAACGCATAGCAGTCATCTCCCCTACATGCAACACCACATGAAATACGGTACTTTAGTTGGCATTTTCTCAGATAAAAAGGTAGGACGTGAACTTCAGTTTGAGATGCTGGTAAATACTGGTATAAACAATTGGGAAAAAAAGGAATATTTTCTGTTCATAACTTTTATTATAAACACATAGATTAAATATTAACATAGGAAAAAGGAGACATTACTAGTTAGGTCTTTAAAGGGCTAGGTATCCTACAACAGCCCCAAAAGTCCATTTTACACAGTATTCACTGAGTTGACAATCTCTGTAGAACCACTGCTGCGGTAATCAAAGCCCCCAAAAGACTGGGATATTCCGTGTCCTCTCTTTCAAATAGAGCAGCATGCTGCATAAGGACACAGTTAGTTTGCACTTTTGTTTACTGCAGTTCAGCCATAATGAATAAAAGAGATCCACGTATTCAAGGAAAGATACTCCAAGACTATCAACTTGGTCCAGTTCCTTTGTTCATTTTACCCGACACACCAGGCTCATCCCAAGTGTGGTAACTGGCTGGAAGTTAATGCTGTCGGTCAAGATCCACTGGGTCTACTAGGAGCTTTGCAAACAGTGCCTGTAAGAGTTAGAACTGATGTTTGTTCTTCAAGTAACATGCAAAAACTTTTTCAGTTAATTTATAAAACCTGGTCAAAAAGCGGAGCATGTAAGAGCCGGGGAAAATCCTTTTGTTCCCCCATTTTCAAAATACTGAATTTCAACAACAAAAATCCGGATGGTTGCAGTTTTAAAAGCTTCAATTAACAGCTGATTTAAAAAAAAAAAATCTAAGAGATTCCATATTTTCTTGACCCTTACTCAAAGTCAAAAAAGTTAAAATAAAGATGCTCCAAGCTCAATGCTTAAATACGACGTGCTTTCCTGTTACAGTGTTTTCTCTGCTCCCCACCATTCCTTTGCCTTCCAGCAGCGAGTGCTCTCACTGCCACTCCAGTTCATGTCCGATGTTTGAACAGGAGCCAAGTTACAAAAAAGATACAATTATTCAGCATCTATACGAGCATATTTGTACAGTCCAGAGAGCCAACAGTAAATGTGTAAGCAGCGGATTTAATGGAATATACATATATTTGAAATCCAGTAGTTAAAGTAGTGTAAAGAGATCTGTGCTTTTAGATGTATATATTATCAGTTATATACATGGTGTTTTCCTGCCTTAAAAATAACTATGAATAAACCCCTGAAAATATGGGGACTAAGAGAAAAAATAAGCTTAGGCTTTTGTAGGAAAAATAGAATTTGCAATAAAAATATGGTAATTTCTTCTTGCTAGAAACAAGTAACAAAAATATACTCCCACACATAATTTTTCAGCATCCTAGCCATGTAACAAATACTTCTGCAGTACTAGCCCATCTTTTAAACAAAGTCTGAGTCCCTTACTGTGCTGCATTTTAATTAGTATCAGAAAGCACTTAGGTCAGTAAATATTTGCTTACTCCTTCGTACACGCTAGTCTGGCTTTTAGCAATGTAAGCAAATGCTAGAACACAGTTGATTAGATAAGTGGTTTACGTATAAGAATGCTATATAAGAAAGTAATTTATCTAAAAATACTGGCTCCGATCGTAGGCAGGGCCATTGCCTATTTGTATTATTCCATTGATTCCAACCAGAATTCACCCAAATGGAGTGAGTCTGGAGGGCCCCACTTTCAAATATCACAGCTAGTCAGAGAAACTCTTACTTTTCAATCTCTCTGCTTAGAGAGAAGGATGGGGGAAACCCCAAGCTACAGGCATGTCAGGGCACCGAATAGCCCTTTATCAAAGATGGAGATTAGAAAAGCCTTTGGGTACTGCCTTATTGCGTAGTTCCCTTTATGTCTCCTCCTGCAGCCACAGCTTTCCCACTTGCTGAGGCACACATTACTCTGATCAAATGGTGTCAACCAGGGCTACAATCCCAGAGGCTCAGAGGTACCTAGGATCAAGTCATTGACCAGACCAATTTCCGTGGACTTTGGAGTCTACCAAAGACAAGATTGCAGATGAGGATGACATCAGCGACTAGTGAAGAAGATGGTGATTCAAGCTGCTGCTCTCCAAGATTGGATTTCTGTGCTTTTATGGAGCCTGAAAGGGGCAAAAATATATTTTTCAAGGTGGATTTTTTTAAAATCAAATGAGCACTTTCCCCAGTTCCTAAGTCATCCTCTTAGTAATATTTAGCCAGTATTTTTCTTTGTGAAATGCTGAATTTTCCCATGGAGGTGTGATGCAGTGGAGACCTTCTGAAGAACTTGTGTAGACAGTATTTGTCTTTTTATTTATACTATTTTAAACAGTGTAGGAATATCTTTGTAGAAAAATTAGTCCTGAGTTTCATCTCCAGTCTTCAAGATGGACCAATGCTGTACCATTTAACAACAACTTTTTCAGGGTTGGCAATAGTGTCTTGCCACTGCTCTACTGCTTCACTGTTACTGCTATCAGAACTTATCCAGATCTGCAGAAGAAACAGAAAAAAAAATAAATAGTTTACCTGCTATAACACATAGGCTCAGCCTTTATTAGTTCCACATAAATACCATGGAAGCGTAGAATGAGATACAACATGTAGACTGCGACCAAAGCATCATAGCAACAAATACAGTTCTGTTGGGACTAACATATTTTGGCTTTCAGCTGGGAACACGGGGAGTCTGGGTTTAAATTTAGCCTCTAAATAAATAGAGAACTCGCTACATACTCGTGTTTCTCTACTTAATAAGACGTTTCAAGTCAAGCATTCCTTGCTCCATTCAAATGCATGTGCTGGGGTCAAGGGCACATCAGGGCCAGTGATAGCTCTATGCATTCAAACTCCAGTTGGCTGCAAGCCACCTGGCATCCCGAGCTAGCTGTCCAGCATTTTCACGAGCATTTAAAATCGCATACTCCAACAGACAGGGCCAAACCTGCATTCCAGAGAGGTTAGTAACATGCCCATACCAGGCAGTGAGAGTCCGATTCTTCTCAGTATTCAATTAATGGACAGTGGTCATTAAATGTGGAAATGAGGTACAAGTAGGAAGTTTTCCTCCTGAACATTATCACCAGCTTCCATCTCCAAAAGGATTCTGCTTATGTAAGTAGGTATCGTTATTTACGGGACTCTATTTCCTCAAGTCTTCCAAGAATGAGTCCTTTTAAGACTTCTCAGAAACCTTCACCATGAAGTACATTTAGCCTATACTGCTGAGGCATGAGTCCTCAAGAAGTGAGAATAATGCCTTCCAGAATACCACAGACAGCTGATGTTTCATCCACTGAGATTCATTATACATCTTGCTTATGATTAAAGACATGCCTGTAAAAGCAGCCTAATCTAAGTATTGTCTGCTTAGAACAGCATCCAATTAGACATCATTCTCTGAAGAACAAAGTTAATAGATCCAGCTATATTCATCTTTTTCCAGCTACCCAGCCAATTGCTCCAAGTACATTTTTCCCTGAGCCATATTTTATGTCTTCATGTGTTATGTGGCAATGTCTGCCTGCATGAGCTGAAACAACCTTTTCCAAATAACCTCTGACAAGCAGAAGTAGCTCATTTCCTCCCCTAAAAATAAGATCCATGGTTAAATGAAACTCGTCAAATTGAGATGACCTCACATATTGCTAAGTGACTGCAAAATCATACCCAGTTATTTTTGTCCCAAGGTAGCACAACTAAACAGAAAAATTTTTTTGTTTTGTTTTCCTGTTCCAAATCCAATTCCACCAACAGGAATCACAGAAAGATGGAATACATGTGACATGAAGCTCCATAAAATGGAGGAAGGTCACGTAACCCTCGCTGGTACATCATTTCTATAGCACATCAGCATCTTCTATAACTGCCCATCTTCAGCAGGCACAAGAAACATCACAGAACAGAACAGTACCATTTTCTGTACCTAAGGATACCTCAGTCCTTCATCTGACAAGGGACATTACAGTTGGGGTCTCAAAATCAATTCCATGTTATTCATGGGGGTGCTGGTAGATAAGAAGCTCAACGTGATCCAGCAATGTGCACTCACAGCCCAGAAAGTCAACTGCATCCTGGGCTGCATCAAAAGAAGTGTAACCAGCCAGTCAAGGGAGGTGATCCCTCCCCTTTACTCCACTCTTCTGAGACCCCCCTGGAGTACTGTGTCAAGCTCTGGGGTCCTTAGTACAAGAAAGACACGGACCTGTTGGGAGCGAGTCCAGAGGAGGGCCATGAAGATAATCAGAGGGCTCAAGCACCTCTCCTGTGAGGACAGTCTGAGAGAGTTGGGGTTGTTCAGCCTGGAGAAGAGAAGGCTCCAGGGAGACCTTATAGCAGCCTGCCAGTACCTGGAAGGGGGCCTACAAGAAATCTGGAGAGGGACTATTTACAAGGGCATGGAGCAGTAGGATGAGAGATAATGGCCTTAAGCTGAAGGAGAGTAGATACAGACTAGATATAAGAAAAAAAGAATTATGATGAGGGTGGTGAGGCACTGGAAACAGGTTGCCCAGAGAAGCTGTCAATGCCCCCTCCCTGGAAGTGTTCAAGGCCAGGTTGGATGGGGCTTTGGACAACATGGTCTAGTGGAGGGTATCCCTGCCCATGGCCGGGGGGGGTGGAACTAGATGATCTCTAAGGTCCCTTCCAACCCAAAATATTCTATGATTTATGCATATATTAAAATTCTGCTACTAACTGCAGCTGTGTCAGGGAAAGCACTGAGCACTAAGAACAGCTATGGCTCACTATACCATGAAGAACAGGAGAGAAAGGGGACAGGATGATGGTAAGTTAGAACAACCAGGGGAAGAGGACAGAGCAAATAAAGACACGAGACTACCAAGTTTTATGGTGGTTAAATAAATACGATCACACAAATGCTTTCAAAGAGATACTACTGAACTACCAACTCTAAAAAAAAGAGAAAAAAAAGCACTCAGCAAAAAAATAATTTTGTGTTTGTTCACCTATGTTATCACTTGATCATTCATATTGAGAATATTGTGCTGATTTCAGCATTGCTTTACGCAGGAAAGGCAGTCTGATATTGTAGCTGTTGATATTTCCTTTTACACACACCTGTTTATAAGTGTACTGGTATGGTGAGCCAACACACCCCCTTTCTGTACAGTACACTGTAGGTTGTGGAGCTCCTGCAAGTGCTATGTTTGCTTTCTTCAAAGAGCCTAGAGGCAAGGAGGGGATCATATGTCTGTCTGTAGGAAGGAATCTTTCACATAGCAATACTCCACACAAAAATGACTTAAGAACTTCTTTTCAAAAGCAAAATCAAATGTCAACTCTCATTCTGATATTAGTGCATGCTTAAGAGCCCAATACTGTTTTTTCTTGGGTTACATCCAGAAGAGTTTATTAGCATTTACGATTTGCTATATGCGACCTTATTTAAAGTATTTTAAAACTCATACCAAGAAACCTGTGGAACTGGATTTTAAGTACATGATATTATGCTAGTTAGCAGAAACCAACCTGTCCTAGGAAGTGTTTTCTTCTCACTGAACTTCTGCTGTAGAGCTTGATGAGAAAGCTAATTCCTTGTTCAGCTTGGCTAACTGGAAAAATCATCATTTCTCCCCACTTCACTTGGCCATTAGTGGACTTCAGAAGACGAGTCTTCTTCTTATAGATGAGCCCTTCTGTACTAAACATTCCAACTTTCACAAAGAAATCTAGCACAAAAGGGAGGGAAAAAACATAGCACACAAAGGGTTACTCACAAACACACCCAATAAGGAACTGACAAGATCCACATGTATGGTTCAAATTGCAACAATTTCCCAAAAGTCTGGCCAAAAGAACTGTACAATAGCTTTCCTGACTAGTCACACAAACAGAGTATGTTCAATAATATTGAATTGATTAACACAGTATCCAAACAGCAAGTGCAAGCTAATGCTCTTGTATGTCAGGATTAATAGTGGGATAAAAGTCTTCCAAAATACATAAACACGTAGCTTCAAACCAAACAAAAAGTAATCAAGTAAGACATCTGTGGAAACAAGCCTTGGCAATGGAAATCTACTGCACAATATGTTAGTCTGAGGTTTGTAAGGAATGTTATGAATTGCCAACCCATTTGAGCAGCAATTTACCTGTTACAAATGCTTTTAGACAGGAGATGTGAGACAGCTGATGTAACTTACTTGAAGACAGCGGTGTAGATGAAACTGGAAGGTTTTGGGCTTCAAGAATCTGTAACTGAATCCTCCTGTTTATTGCTTGAAAACAAGTTCCTACTTGAAGTTCTGCGCGGCACACCTACAAGCAGAAGAATGTTGTCATAACATCTGGATTAAGTTGCTTATAAACTCAGGAAACACAGGAATTCTGTCATATGTTGGGCTCCCGCATTTCTCTCTGGGATTTCCTGGACAGAAACATAAGCATGTGTTATATACACAACCTGCAGATGCACAGTAAAAGCATCTCGCACTTGTTGTAGCAGCAGTACGTGTGCTCTGCTGATGGACTGCTTATGTGCAGCGCACATATGGCCCTCGTGGGCTGCAGCCAGAGATACTGGACAAATAAACGAGTCCTCAGTTTTCACCTGGGAAAGAGTCCTCAAGGATAAGAGCAGACACATACAGGGAAAACCAGACATGCAGTTGTAGCTCTACTAATCCTGGGTGTAGAAGCGAGAGACCAGGTATGCTCCACAAACACAAAAACCTTTGGAGTTCTCTTCCCACACTTCTGAATTTTGCAGTATGGAGATATAAGCAATGCTTTCCATAGATACACGGCCCCATCACTTAACGTCATGAATATTTAGGGTGACTGCGTGCTGTGGAGTTTCCTATTTAATGGAAGTACTTGTGTTTTACACGCCTAACACATACACACCATCCCACACTCTGAACATACCAAGATCTCCAGTCTGAATTTTTTTTTTTAGAGTTTTTGCTAGCGACAAAGCTGCACTGACACATCCTCGTTACTCTCCTATCAGACACTAACGTACTCTGAACACTGTGACAATAGCACAAGGCGGCCAGTGGGGACTCAGCTTTCCTGACAGTCTCCATTTCAAAGGACTTTGCTAGTCCTGGCTCCCTTCAAGTTTTAATGCACTTCAGCGAAGCAAAACGCACCAAGTGAGAGAGCAACAAGTCACATAAAGAGAGGTCAGACTCCAGTTCATTGAAGAGACCCAAATTCTCTTTGCAGCTCAGCCACCAAATTTTTGTGTAACCCTGAGAGGAAGCCACTTACTCAACTCTGAGCTTTGGCTCTGTGTTGGCAAGTAAGGCTAGTTTGCTGCCTCACAGGGTGGTACGGGGATGAATTCCAGCAGTGTCTGGAGGGCTCTCGGATATAATGGTGAGGAAAGCCAACAGAGAGAGAAATTATGAGATGATTCACGAATTTACATTGGGATAAAGCAGTTTCTAAACCAGCTTCCTCTTTCACTTAATCTTATTGCTTTTGAAGCAAAATGGTTATTCTTGTTAGAATTAAAAATGTCAAGTGTAACTTAGGTTAGAAATAGTATCACTCATGTTACTTAGACATGCTTAGATAAAATTTGCTTTTGAATTGCTAATTCAAGTTTAATTTGTTGAAAATACAAATCTCTAGACACAATCTGTAAAAGAAACAAACAAAATGAGGGTAGGGGGAAAGGAAATCCTGCTGTGAAAACCACCTGCTTCTTATTACACTAATGGCAATGAACTGTCTGAATTATTACTTCACAGCATGCAGTCTGAACATTAAATATATAGCTATCTCCACAGTTTCAAGCCACTGAAGATCTTAGCACTTTTCTTCCATAACAAAAGCAGATTCCATTTACTCTGAGCTCTTGCTGTGAGTCCTGAGGAACTTCTGATGCTTTTTTGGTTGGAAAAGGCAATTACCCAGTGTCTTTTGCTGAACGTTTCCCCAGAATGCCCCTCCCTCAAGCTGTGGGCCATGATGTGGAAGAGCTTGCTCTAGCTTTTTCCCAGAAACAGCTGCAGTTTATGACCAGAACAGCTTTGTGCAGAGTTCAAAAGTCTGCATTTTTTCCCCCATCAAAATGCCTCTCCCCAAGAAAGTGGGGAAAAAAAAAAAAAAAAGAAAAAGAAAAATCCTGTTTGTTGTTAACACTGAATTAGTACTGAATTATTTTACTTTCATTTCCAGCAACTCCTTCTAGGTGATAAAACAATGTATGCAGTACTGGCACTTACAGGTGCTTTGGAAGGAGGAGATATATCCAGCCAGTGACTTGACTCCTCCGAGCTGAGCTCCCGCAGTGCCAAGGAGCACTCTCCAATTGTTTTTTTCCTGGGAGTCTGTGTCTGGATTTTAAATACCAATCTGACAGCCTGAAGGCTTTGTAGTTTAATAGCAAATACAAAAGTTTCCATAAATTCAATATCCTAGAAAGAAAAACAGAAGGGTAATATCAGCATTGTAAGAGAGTTGCACTGAGCCTGAAACCTAGAATCCAAGGCTTCCTGGTCCTATAGCCACTGCTCCCAGATACCATTTTAGGTTGCCATGGCAAAATGTGCTTTTACAGTGGTAAGCCCCCCCCCCCCCCGACTCCCCATCTCATTGTCACACCCTGGCATGGACAAAGCTCTGGATTATTTTTCACCACAATAACAAGTTGAGGCCATCTGTTCCGGAGCTTTACAACAGCATACACACATTGCCAGAGCAAACTCTCCTGTGGCCTTTTGCTTCAGTCTCTCTGGCTAATTTTATTTTCTTTCACTTTTGACTCACATTATGGGAGGTTTATGTTGCTTTACCTTCCACCCCCATAATATTTCTTTACTGCCACTATCAGGAGTCTCGTCCCATGTGGCCAATTGTTACTACTTTGTGTAGAGAGGAAGCATGAACTTTTTCTAGTGAGAGGCAATAACATCATCTACCTTCCCCCAGGGTGAATGTGCACCTACAGGTCTGCCCAAGCTTCCTCCAGTCCCCCAGCACTGAGTTGCCAAAGCCAGCAGCTCATGGCTGAGTCCCCTATGAGTGTATCTGTCCTGCAGACTTGGGAGAAAAGGCAGGCAACAGTACAATGCAGAGAGGATATAGGGGGAGGAAGTAGAACAAGGCTTTTAACAGGATTTTGAGAAGTTGGAAAAAAATAAAAATAAAAAAACCCAGGAACCTGAGCCAAGGCAACTACCACAGCAAATATGGCATAGGAGTGGATGTTTGGTCCATTTAAAAAAATCCATTTACATTTCACTTTTATTTTTTGGGGGAAAAAGACTTCTCGGTGTTTTCCCTGTCTCTACTTACATTGCGCACTTCCTTGGCAGAAGATTTGAACTGCACTGGTTTGGGCAGTGTGAGAATTCCCTTCACGTAGATACGAGGATTTTCCCCACAGCTAGAAGGCCAGCTCAGGTCTTTGCACTGCAACATTGAAAACACAATCAGTTTAGACAATGTAAGACTCTGGCCTTTAGACAACTTGGAAACGGAGTCTTCTACACTCTTCTAGAATGATAAATAATTCCTGTAATATTGAATATAAATCAGAGCAATGTAATGATTGTCACATTTCAGATCATTTAATGATTAATTTTTACAACCAGAGGGTAAAAAGTTATTCAACAGATTTTAATGATTTCATTATGTGGCAATTTGACAACAGATAAATCATGAAATATCTTACGTAGTACTTATCACTTGATGTAATTATGAAATTTCTGACTACTCAAAGTTCAATTGCCTAAAAACTATTTGCAGGTCCTGGGAGTGTATAAAACAGCCAGCATAACAGCATCACATTAGCTAACAAAAAAGCCACAAGAAGTGTGTCCTCAAAGTGCTGTTATGGTTCTGCCCTGAAGGAACTGTTAGATTTAAAGTCAGTTAAATGCTGCCTCCAAAGTTGCTCCAATTTGCTGCCTCCAAATTTCCACAGCAGGACCAGCCTATGACCAGTTCAGCTTTCTTATCTATGCTGAACAGTTCCTCACTCCACAATCAGAACATATGTATAGTAACATAAAGAGTCATATACTACTTTTTACTGTTGACTGCAGCAGAACAGAGATTACAACAGGAAAAAAAATAAAGGAGAGGAAGATACTTTGAATGAAGCCCAGTATTACATTTGACTGAACTTTGTGTATATTAATACTTAGAAGTCATTTTCTTTTTTTCCTAAAAGTACTCCTTAAAATAAGAGAGCCAAATTTAATGAGAATTAACACTAAGTATAGTAAAATATCCATTTGAATAAATAATAATAAAGTTATTTATATTTGCTTACATGTAGAACTGTGATCCAAATCTGTTCTACAGAAGAAACATAACACAACTTGACGTTCAGTCTTCCAAAGTCTCGTTCATCACCTGATAATGTAATAGTATCTACGGAAGAAAGCCAAGTAGTGTTTTTAGAAGCAATGCGGTATCTTAAAAGTTAATTCCAAAGATAAGAGAACTCATTAGTAGGTGGAGTGCCTATCCTTGAAAATTTCTCTCAAAATAAGTTTGAAATATCTTAACATCTACATTTTAAGGACAAAATATCCACGAAGCCCTGTAGCCTGACCTTCTGCATAGCTAAAAGCCTTCACATTTATCTCAGTTATCTCTATTGATTTTAATAACTTGTATTGTACTCAAACAACTTTTAGAAAGAAAAAAAGCACATGCCTGAGACACCTAGAACACATTTATAATCTATCACTTCCCTTAGATAAAAAGCATGCCAATTTATAAACTTAACAGTGAAAGTGATTAATCTTTCTCAGATTTAAATTCCAGCCTAGTAAACATTTTACTATTATGCTTTTCTCCAAGTCAGAAGAGCCATTTAATATCCAGTGTTTCTCTGTCATGACTGAAACTAGGTCATTGCCCCTCAGTCTTCTTTTTGAGGAGACTGGGTGAAATTCTGACTTCCAGCAGGGTGACTTTTGTGGGGACTCAATGAATTTTTGAAGATTTTGCAGTGTCTCCGCTTCTACAGTATTCTTTCATAAAGATACTTGTTTTGCATGCAATATTCTTGCCTAGTTCTCAGTGTAACACAGGTATTGGATTCCAGGCACTTCCCATAGAAAAATACTGATATGTGAAAAATGGCTAGAGCTGTGACCAAGGTGCTGCATTTTATCCTAACAGAACACCTGTAATTTCTTAGTTCACAGGGATAGTAAATCCATAGATGTATTTTTCAAAAGCATGAGACCTCCTCAAAGGCTAATTTGCTCAATTTCCTGACAACAGGACAGTGCAAGTCCAAAACTCTTAATTTCAAACTGAAAAGTAATCTCCAAACTGACTTGCTAATCAGATTAATCTCAAAAAACCCCCCAAAAAACCACCAACAGTAGAGTCAGTTTCATGTTTCAAGTGCAAGGGGAAATATTCCATTACAAGGTAAACAAACAAAACATTACCCAGACTCCTGTTACTGCCTTGCGAATCCTTCCTGGAAGAGGTACTGCTAGGTACACTGGAGAACGAATCATATCTCTGGGGGCAAAAAAAGTCACTTCGTTCAGAGCAACAGATGCAAAAAGCCAGAGAGATTCTACCATCAGACAAGATATGATGAAAACAAAACAACATCCAATTTCAAATAATTGTCTCATTCCCTACTAATCTCTTGATCCACCAGCATGGAATTACTACTTTGATGCAAAGAGCTAATACAGGACACATATGGCCAGCATAGAATTATTTTTTTTTTGCTCACTGATATATATGCAACTTCATCTCTACGTAGAAGATGATTATTTGCAGGGGAAAAAACCCAACCAAACAAAAACCAAACAGTGGTTTTTGCATCAATGGAAACTTCTGGTGTTCCACTTTTCAACTGATGGGAAAAATTAAAAGATGACAAACCAAAACCTCTTGTCAGTCCTGTCCTGCCTAACAGCCTACTCTGGTTTCTCAACAGGCCTCTTGGGCCAGACCACCAGTAGTCAGAGGAGACATCAGGAAAGAGCCTCTTGAAGTTGGTCAAGGCATTGAACTTTTCCCTCGAGTCCTTCAAGTGCATAGTAGAATGCCCTTCAGCGTTTACTTTGACAACACAATGCAACAGGAACAGATACACCACATAAGCTGAGTTTTCAGTATAACCTAAGTTACAAGGGGAACTCACCTTCATGAATCGATGAGGCGGGCTTCTGAGATCAAACATTGAACAACTTACATCAAATGATCCAGGCAAAGCACTAGGTCTTAAATCACTAACTAAAAAGAAAAAAGGAACAATGCAAATCAAGTAAGCATCATTGTTAAAAAAAAAATTAAGAAGCTTTTTAAAAATTTAAGTAGACCTATGGTAGAATTGAAACCTAGCTAAATAACATCTAAGGAAGGATATCAGCACCCTTCCCCACTTCCCTTTCCCAAAACACTTTCCTGAAATCACAAAACAGAGAGAACAAGCCATTAAAATATCTTAATGAATTCCATGTTTGAAATAGTTCAAACTTACTTGATCACACTGGTAGCACTGGTAGAACAGGGAGCCTGCCCCAAAGTTATTTCCTCAAGAGAAATGGCTTTTTTTTAGTAGATGCTTTAGCAAAACAGAAGAGCCTTGTCTTTAAATCTAGTCAGCCAGAACTGGGGCTTAGCCTGGTCTCCTTTTTAAAATTTTTCCACAGTAAAGATCCCAGTGGCAAAAACATGCTGCCTGCAAAACTTGGCCTCGTCTCCCTGGCTTTACTGATCACAGTGTCAAAGCACCACACTCTGCACCCTTACTAGATCTCAGACAAAGCAAGTCTTAACTCTAAGATTCTATGTACTTGTTATAGCACAAAAGCAAGATCTTTATTTTACAGAAGGGTAGTTTCCTCAGCAGGTGGAAGTGGTTAAGTAGATCCTATCAGTTTTCTTTTGACCTCGAAGCAATATGGAACTTAAGCACATTGTCTATGCATATTATGTAGCAACAATAGAAAATGAGAGCTGAACTAATGCAACTGTTTCAGGAATCTTTGCTGACTCCAGTAACATTCAAGAGGTTTTTAAAGCCTCCCAACTTCAAAACCAACCCATACTGAAATAGATGAAAGCAGTATGGTTTAACTTCTAGGACTATCTGATGCAATGAATTGCTTTTTGTGGCAATGCTGTGTTACAGTATTTCAGAAGACTTCCATTACAATTCACTGACCATAGCTTAATAGAATTACATCACTCATTACTGAAAATTTATTTCCTTTTTACTGCTATCAAAAGAAATAACCAGTTATGCTTATTGCGAGATGTGACACTAAAAAAATAATTATTTCTTTTCCCAAGGAAGAAAAAGAGAACAAAAGATAAAGAAAGTTTTGACAACCCATGGGGAGGAAAAGGAAAGTAACAACATAATTTATATAGAATTTAATAAAGCTCTGTACGTCTGGCATGAGTTCCAAACTCCCTCTTGCGTGTGACACAAAAGGGCCAAGTTGTTCACTGACTCTGGTGTAGAAATAGCATTATAATATCATGTGAGGCCTAGAAACTTTGTTTGATATAATGGGAGCAAATAGGAGAGGCCAGCTCATTACTTGAAGTTGACTATGGTTATGGAAATTAATTCCATATTCAGTACTCATGCCTTTCACAAACTACTGGGAAACATCCACTCAAGTCTACAGGTTACAAATCACCAAAACACTTTAAAGACAGTATGATCTGCTGTTTCTAGTAAAGCTGGTTAAAGTTTTCAAAGAAAATGGGGGTGGGGAAGAGATGGTACCTTTTTCCAAAACTTGTATTTTTAATTGGAAAAAAAAGACGACAATTTTTACACTGAGAATGGTGTTTGTAAAATATAAAAGAGCAGAAAAAAATTAACCATAAACAGATGTTGTTTACCAATAATAACTAGAATTTGAGAAAAATATTAATGAATTTATTTTTCAGTTTGGGGTTTTTTTGGAAGTTTTTTTTTTCTGGGATGAAGAGGAGGGACTTCACAGGAAAATTCAAGAATTTCACTCTATACCTTCCAAACAAACACATTCTGTAGTTCTAAGCCCACACACATGAAAAATACCATAGGGTTTGCTCCAAAAAAATAGGCTTAGAGTTTTGCTTAAATAATCTATAGATGCACATGAAGAGAATCATCTAAATTTTGAAACAGCTGTGAAAAAACTCTGCAGGAAGAAGGCATGTTAGAAGTGTACTCTAGACACACTTAAGTGGCCTTTCTTGTGTTTAAGCTTACTAAGACAAAACTAGCAAAGTGTTTACTTAGCTTGAAGAAAAATGGAAAAAGAAATGATGAACTGAAAGGAAGATGTTCAAGACAGTTTTATAAAACCCACTTGGCTCCCACCACAGGTGCTTACAAAGCCTAGCAAAACCATATGCATTAAAGGCTGCTAAAATTCTACGTGTGTTTTGTTCTCTTTTAAAAAAATATGTAGTCTTTTCATGTAGTCTCTATGGTAATTCAGAATTATTTTTAAAACAGGACCCAGACTGAGACAATTCCCTAGCTGTAAACTAAGCATGCTGTACCATTCTAAATAAAACATCTTTTAAAATACATGCTGTTGCCAGCTTCCGATTTGATAGAGAGGTACGTACATTTCTTTGAACGTATGAGTTTTCTGAATGTGTTTGCCTTAGCAATCTCTTACAGCAAGCAACACTTAGTCATCTACTTTACTCTAGCCAGCATTCATATAGGGTATGTATACCAATGAACAGCACAGAAGAAAATTTTTACTTAGGTAGCCATCCAGCCAGGTTTTCTGCACCTGTTCTTACCTGCTCCTGAATGGTTTTTGGTGCTTGTTCCTCTCTCTATATACATACTCCTCAGGCATTCCTCCACTCAACATACTGCCTGACTTCCTTCTTCCATCTCCCTCACTCCTATTACTGGCAGCTCAAATCTCCAGTACTGCATCCTGTTTTGGATTGGAGGCAGCTACACTAGCTTGCTTTGCCAATTTGTCTACCTTTGTGTGATGCACGCAAGACTTGCTAAGCCCCCAAAACAGAAAATAACAGCGCAGCTGGAAATCAAGCAGAGCTGGCTCCACAGATTGATTTCCCAACCAAGAAGTGTCTGCAGCTTACAGTCCAGTTTGAGAACTGCTATAATCAAACATGTCTTCTGCAGACTAATGGCTTTTTTCTCTTACCTATAAACCTTGGGAAAGGGAGGAAGACAGCAAAGTAAGGGTGGGGTCCTTCTCACCTGATCCATATAATTTCCTATTATCTGATTTTGCTTGGAAGCGCCTAATCAGATCTGGTGAAACTCGATGCTCCAAATAGAATGGGTTGTACACGTCATAGCGGGGCCATTGGTACACGCCGTGCAGTTCTGCTCTCCGGTCACCAAATGAGGCTCTGGCAGATTCTGCGGAGCACAAGTAAACATCAAATTCAAGAGTTCCAGACATAACACATGCTGCCTGGCTTCATAAGGCAGGCAGAGTGCCTTCAGGGCAAAGGACAAAATATTTCAGTGTTATCTACTTCAGGAAAAGAAAAAAAAAACAAACGGTAAAGAAAACACACATACACACTATGTCACATTTCCACAGTGTACTAGCAAACACTGGAATTAAATTGGCCATAAAAAGCTATGCATACTCTGTCTTGGAGTTCCACAATAAATGTCTAACTAGTTAAAATACAGAAGGCTCCAAAAACAGACAGCAAGACAGAAATTAACAGGAAAAGTAGGACCATGTGTACAGAAAACCTTTGACTTATTTGGCTACCTACCCCCAGGACATTCCCTCTCAGATAACAGACCCCCAGGAGGGTCTTGTATGGAAAGATAATGCAACTTGTGACTGCAGTCTCCCTGTAATCCAATTTCCATAGGAAGTCTGTCAGTGGTAAAATCACTGGTCCAAAATGACTTGAATTTTTGGCAGAGGCACAAGTAGACAGATCTGAGAATGCCTGAATCCCAGCCCTTTACTCAGCCCATTACAGAACAGCTGCCCTATTTTTCTTTCCTTTATTTATAACCATTTCAGAAAAAACATGCACGACTTGGTCAGCAGAACAGTAAAGAACATTGCTGTATTCTTCATTTTGTCTGTCAGGAGCAAAAATAAGCCATATATAGCAGTACAGTAGAGAATGGGGATGGGGTGACCTGGACTCTGCCAAGCTCTGACATTCGCTTCCTTCACTTCACCTCCCTGGACTTCAACCTATCTGCTAGAAAGTACTTTACCCCATCCTAAAGTGCCTTCAATTCTGCAAGCATGTTGCACCATAAGAGGCAAACTATAAAATCCTTTCCTCCAGGTGTTAGTAGAGTAAATAAAAAAAAGAGTAACTAAAACAGTGACATGGAACATGACAGATGATAAAGCAAGAATATGGGCTTGAGCATGACATAAATTAGGATGAATGCTAGAAGTGAGGCCATAAAGAACTGCTACGCAGCAGATGATGGAAAAGCTGCTATTCCAGACCAGGAGCACACTTCTTCCTGCTAGCTTACTTCTGTGAGAGCATGAGACATGCTGCAATGAGTATTGAAGAGACAGGCTGCCAGAACTTAACTGCTTTCAGAAGGGATGCCAAGAGCTAACACTGAACATGTCCTGTCTCACTAAAGGAAAGTGGTCAGACATGCACAGAAAATGGAGCGGAACCGAGAGCAGAACTTGGACTTCTACAGATATTTAACAATGGCCTAAGAAGCAAAAACTCTAAATACATTTTTTGACTAAGCTGCTGCTTTGGCTAATGTGAAGAAGAAATGACAGCACACTTCACTGTATTTAGTAAATCTCCCTAGAAAGTAAACTTTGCATTTTTAAACACAACTTTAATGAGGCTTAAAAAGCTGTACTTTAAAAATAAGTATTTATGTTTGGAAAGAGAAATGGAAGTTGCCTACTTGACATAACAGCTGCTTTTCACATATTTGCTCAAGAATTTAAAATATCTGCTCAAGAGAGACAATTATGAAGAGTCAGGTCATCCTGCCAGAAGATCTACCGGCTTTATAGCCTAAGGGCCACTCTGTTCACCAGGTCCTTCAGAAATGATGATGAAGCAGAATTCGCAATGAAGACAAGTCACTGGTTTACAAGTCACTGACTGATAAGGGTGTGTAGAACAGCATGAGCACAAAAACATTTATCTAAAGGTTGTTACATACATCTTCCTTCTCCCTGGAGAATGCTTGTGCCTCAGAGTTCTTGATGGACTTCTTTGTATAGTATCTTGAGGATGAGGTAGGACAAAGCAAGGCAGAGTCTGAAGCCTTGTAACTTATGTTACTGGGCCAGGCTCCTATTCTTTTAAAAGGCCACTATGCCTAAATTGCATGTACATAATTTTGGCAGTCTGAGCATGGGACTAACTGGCAGAGGTTGAAGCACAAGATTGTTGTGAAGCGTAAGACTGTTAAGCAAAGAATCATAATATCGTGTGCAACTTTATACCACTGAGGTCTGTGACCCCTGGCCTCCCAAAGTGCAGCAAAAGGAGCAGGAAATAGTAGGGGCAAAAATTCCACCACGTAGTAGCACATGCTACCTATTGGTGAAATTGGAAAAGGAAAATGTGTTAGTATGTTAAAACATATCAGTACATTAAACACGAAAACCAGACCACTCTCCTTTTTCACTTGAGTGATCTGGACACTGGGGATGTGTTAGGTCTTTTCTTTCCTCCAATAAATTATTTACTGAAGCTTCTGTTTCCTTTAAGTGTCTTCCATTACTGTGGCTATGAGCACTGGTGTGCAATCCTCCCTTTCAGTTTTAGTCATGCAACATCACAGAAATTCATAACCTCTCTGGGTGTCCAGAGAGAAAAGAAATGCGACCAGACTTCTAGAAAAGTTCTACAAACACCTGTTTTCAGTAGGAATACCTGACAACTTTCAAGGAGTAGCAGAAGCTAAATAACTATTTCAGTAATGCTGTTTATATTTTACCTTGAATGCCTCCAGCATGTGAGATACTAGGAAGGTTCTTCGGCTGTACATAAGCCAATTTGAATGGAGGGACCACAAATGGTACCTCTTGACCATCCAGGGGCAGTTTAGAGAGTAGATAATCCTCTGAACAGCCAACTTGATGCGTCACTGACACAGAAGACAACGGAGGCTTCTCTACAATAGTTGGTTTGCTTGCAGCTACTGCTTCAGATTCCTGTACCATGGAAACTGCTAAAAATAAAGTGCAAGAAAAACAGACATTCCACATGTGCATTAAGTTCTGAACAATACTATGAACAGCTCTCTTTTATTTAATAGGATCTGTGCCTGATACATTAGTTAATTGTTGCTAGTATTCAGTTTTACCAGCATTCAGGACTAGTACCTGGAAAAGATATTCATCCTCATGACACCTGTACTGATACAAACTCTTTGTTGCCCAAGCTTCTATATTTATAGCTACTTTGCTCTTAAGTGAATTTTTACAAAAGGTACACTTGTATCATAGAAGAGTTCTTCAAACAACTAAGACACCAAAGAAAATCCTAACAGCAAATCCACAGGGAGTTTAAAAAAAAAAAAAAAGCATTCACTCAGAGTTTGAAAGATACAAGACCTTTACACAAGCTTGGGTAAAAAAGCTAGCTTTTTTGGACAGAATTCTAGGCTGCAAGCAGCAGACTTCAGACAAGTGTTCTTTTTCAGTTCCAATTCATAACACTAACAAGCATGTGTTCAACCTCCAAGTGAAGGTATGGAAAGAATTTTGTATGTTGTAAAAGAATGCAAGTTTATCATGGGTGACATGCTCATTTTATTAATAGGCACTCTCATCTTTAATGAAGCCAGAACAGCAAAAGCCTTAGTTGATGTCATTATGTCAGAACTCACGATCATTTTTTTCTTTTTCCATGCAGAAACACCATTTACAGCAGCTTTTTATACATTCTGTTGCCATTATTTTCAGTGTTGCAGTTTAGAGGAGACCACAATCAAAGATCCAGTGTAGCTATCAAACCTGAAAAACACAAATAAAACAAACCGTAGAAGATGGGAATAATTGAAATAAAAATGCAGTATTATCAGTTATTTAATACACAATTGCTTATTGGACACAGTCCCAGGGTCAATGAGAAAGTTACTTCAGTCATAAAAGGATCAGAGCCACCAGATTTCTCTCACTGAGACAAGTTATTTTTTATATAAAAGTACAAGGAAAGAGAATAATTTTAATGTACGGCATCGAAGTACTTCCAGTGACCCACCCAGACAGGTCCCTGTCCTTCAGAAACACTAAAATTCTCCTCATATTTGTGTGTGCCACTGGGCTTTGAAGTTCCACAGCTTTACAGCTGTTTTGATGTAGTCTTGTCAAGTCATTTGCAAGATGTGTTTTTTATCCCGTTTCCCTTGTTCCTGTTTCTCCTATCCTCTTTCACTCATGTACTATTTTCACATACATCCATACGCATTTACATTTTTCACTCAACATACTCCATACTTTACATTTGAAAACACTCTTTGTGAATGATGCCAAAATTGCCTTCTTTGAGGAACTACTGCTTTCTCATAATTGTATACACATGAAACTGAAGACCTGTTTTATAATTGTCTGCTATGCGTACAGAGAGTGCTGACTTCCAGCAAAATAAGAAGCATGTAATCTGCTAAAGAATGAGAACAAGTCTATAACAGCTGGTTAACATTAAAAGAACTTTGTGACAATACTAACTGGTCTCATTTAAATGTCTTTATTCATATCCTTATGTTCTCTTTTCAGAGTGACACAGACAGCTGCATTGCCTCCTGTCCAAAACTTTAGCTGTCTAAATCTAGTCCTTTTACATGTACCTAAAGTACACAAGATTCTTTGTAGAACATAACAAGACATGATTCCAACTCCGCGGAGCTCAGAAGACACCAAACACAACATGAACATAAGCTGAAAGGATGAGGAAGACAACAAGTAAGAGAAAGGGAGAAAGCACAGATAGAAGATGACAATTACACAAAAATGGACACGTTTGCTCAGTTATCTCAATCTCAAGAAACTGCTGAAAGCTTCTGTATGCCAGCACAGAAGCCATTCCCACCCGCAGCTTGAACAGTGCCATCATTGTCTTTGTATGTGTGTTCAAAGACAGCTAGGGAACCACACAAATACTGTGGAAATAACATGAATATCCTCCAAACTTTTCTCAAAAACCTCAAAATTCTGATGAATGCCAAGTGGCAATATTAAGCTATAGACACTTCATCTACCTTAGAAAACATGTGCTTTCTTGTCTTAACATTATTTCTTTCCATTGGTAGGGTGCCACTAGAAAGTTAACAATAGATACATCAATTTGCAAATACTGACGTGCTCTTTTGCACTCTACAGTAACTCAGCACTGTTGTTCATGTCTTATGAGTTTTGCAAAGCCACTGAGAGCATGTGGCTTCATGAGGAACTTGTTATCTTTAAAATACTAGTGTGAAATATAATGAAGGTTTATTATTAAAACTACATAGCTGTTCCAGAATTATTCTTAATCATGAGCTATCAGAAAGTACTGATTAGAAGGAAATTCTTAAAATAAATTCCCATTAGAACTAAACCTAAGTAAACCTTTATTCTACTGCAACAAGAACCTAAGGGAATATTTGGTTTAATACAATTTCTCTGAATAATTTTTGCTGGTTTTACCACTAAGTACTGTTAATTATTTCCTCTAGTTTTATACTGCTCTTTGTGCTCAACAGACCAAAATGATCAAAATACAAGTGACCGCATACAAAACCCTCAGAAATAGCCTGAATACTGGCACACATTATTCTGGAAAACAGAATGCTACAAAAGAGATTACAGCATAGTCTCTAACCAGACAGGGTAGGGGTGCAATATCCTGCTTTCAAAGGGACTCCGTTACTCTGCACAGAATCCATCACTCAGTACTTGCCCTGATCTCAAAATTGCCCATAAATGTACGTACAGTATGAGATCTGCATTGAAAATCCTCAGAGGCGATGCCACCAACTCCAGAACCTGCTCTGCATCTTTACAGAAGCACAAAAAGAGGCGTAGGAATTTCTCATTAAATTCTCCACGTTTCTAAGGATGAAATTTTCACTGCTGCTCCTCCCTCAAAGGCGCACTCAGGATAGCTAAGCCTGCTAGAATTCAAAATTGACTCTAAGGTTCCCTTGCAGTGATTTTCCTTCCCAGCTGTTATCAGTATACAGCTGGACTTAATATGCTTTACTCTTGTTCACCACGTTTAAACTGGGCTGAAACAGCTGCTTCATTTGCTCTAAGCTTTGCGACAATTGTATCTAAGCCTCAGTGGCAGTTTGCGCAGGCAAAACAGTTTTATCTCAAAATGTCTAGATTGAATTTATTTGCTACTGCTGATGAAGAAACCAAAATGTTAGTAACCACCCTGCTTTCCAGCTACATAAAGCAGAAAAATCAGATTTGCTGCATCAGAGAAAATTCAGTTCATGGTAGTAATTTCTTTCCCCAGAATTGTTTAGCTGGAACCATCAATGTGAACAAATAAACAAGTGTAAATTGTCTGTCATCAGCAGTTGCCTTTCCATCACAGGGTTGAGTGCCTCACCTAAAAAAGAAAGGGCTTCATATGGGTATTGAGAATATAACAGTAATAATGTAATTCTATATCTTTTGTACTTCTGTCATTAAAAAAAGGATCGTGTTTTTCACAGTAAGAGCACGTAACCTGTAGTAGTCTTTGACCATTATCTTTTTTCCCTCCATTTATCAACATGCAAACATTCATACATTTTTTCCTATCTCAAGACAAATATAAAGCAATTCATCACTGCCTATTGTACAGAAGAGAGTACACTATTTACAGATTACTGTTTTGTAGGCAAGGTAATACCAGTAGCCAATGCCAAAGTACATAGACACATAGCTTAGAGTTTCCAATTCAGTTTCAGCTTAAATACAGTATTTTGAAAAGAAAGTTCCATGAATAAGAGACTAGAATGCCATGTACACTTTTTAAGCTTAAAAATGTAATGGTTTCAGTGACAAAATATACCACAGCCACATTACAAAAAAATGACAGCATTTGCTGAGGGACAGATCATCTAGATACAGTGCTCCCTCATTTTGCTTAGAGCACTTTGCTTTGCTGGTAAAATCACAGCATGGATGGTCTAAAAAAAAAAAAAAACAACTTTAAAAAGTAATTGAAAGTTGCCTACGGTTAGTTATACAACTTTCACGGCATACAAGAGTTTTGTCTTAACCATGTGGGACAGAGAAATTTAGCAGGTTCTGTTGTATATTTTATTAACTGAAAATGAACGAAAGTCTTGTAGAAGATTAAACAAGCATTTCATAATCTTGACAGAAGTTGACATTTCTATCAAAGGTTAAACTTGTCCCACATGCCAGAATCTTTTGCTGGTGTCAGCTACCCAAAAATCCGCAGTATATCATTTAACAGTTGTTAAAAGATTGTACTAACATGCATTTGTCTGGGAATAAATTTACCAAACAAACCTGAACTGTAGAGACATTTGTTAGGTGCACCAGCAAATTCCAAAGAAGTACTGACTTCCCAGCAAAGCCATCCATCTAAACAAGAAGTTAGAACTCCTTGACCCTATCTCTAAATTTTGGGGTCAGTTTTTGTTAGGCAACATGCATATGTCAAAGACATCCTCCATTTTGGAGATATTAGACTGAAGGAAAAGAAGGAAAAGGAGAATTATCCCTGATTTTCAGACAAAAAAACTGAGATACAGAAATCTACTTGCAGCAGAAGAGGGAACTGAACCCAGATCTTGTCACTCTGTCACAAATGCTCTGTCTTCCTTGGTGTTTTCCACCGATTTCAGTAAGCTTTTTTATTTCTCTCTTCCCAGTATCAAGCCAAAATAAGATAATCAAATGTAACTCAGCAATAGTCCTTTTCCACACTAAGGCATAAGAAGAGCCAAGGTTATTAGAACATCCTGGAAACAACGAAGTTTAAAACCCAGCCACACACATACACAGAGCCTAGAGAATTACAATCACTACTATTTTAATGGGTTTAGATGGAGAACATAAATGATCTTAACGATTTCCAGATTTCTCTGATAGAAATTTTGAATGAGCTAAAATCAGATAAACGGAGTATCAAAGACTTCAGTTCCAGAGGCCTCCAGAATGATTACAAGACAGAGATGTTTGGAGAAGAAAGTAAATATTTTCAACAACTCATTAAATAAAAAGAACATGATGGAAAACGGATGATTGCAATATTAAATATTAAAAGCTGAAAGCAGTCTGAAAAAGAAATGTCAGGCCATTGCTGCCTTATGATGAAAGGATATGTTTTGCAACAAGTTTGTAGGCTGCCAATGTATTTTACTGCATTTAATCACAGCACTGCTCCATAGGAGTTGATCAGGTAACACATTTAAAACTACACAATAGACACAAAGGTGAAATAGCTGATCTCAAACTGGGAAAGCTGGCTAAACCAGAGGTTTCAAATGTTATGAGATTTATTGACAGCCATAAAAGCATAAAACACATTCTCAGATCTGCATTCCAGAAACATATCACAGCAAAATTTCTAGTAGTAAGTCCCCACAAAGCAGGAGGTGTAAAAAAAAATACACGGAAACAGGGAAGATCGGTTGTTATTAAGCATTTGGGACAGATCCTTGAATGACATAGTGTCTACAGCTCCAGTAGCCCCAGTGGAGCCATGACACTTTGCAACATCTGAGGATCTGCCCTGTGGAGAAAGCGAGCTCAAGCTTGCCAGTTCACACCTCAGCCAAACACCACGATTATGCTACCTCTGTGCCTTTCTGCCTTTCAGATCCAGGTGATGCAGTCAATCCCAGCCATATAAATCCTTCAAGGAGCATAACAATACCACCACAGGTCTCCAGATGATTAACAAAAACACAGCACAGCAAAAGCTGTTTCTGCTGCAGTTCAGATGGAGTCTCTTTTGATTGTGCAGATGCTGCAAAAGGTTTAACTTCCACGGCCAGCTGTTCTGTAGTTTTGTTTCTGGGGGAGAGCATCTGGGAGCTGTGCACCAGTCTAAGCATAGCTCTTTGTCTGAAGAGGGGTGGCTTGTGACCACTGCAACTCAAAACCAGTCAACACTAGTAAAACAGCTTAAAAGGCTTTGAGAAATTTGCCTCCAGGTACTTTGCTAGTGTAACAGCAAGGACAGCACACACACATAACCTACACACATAACCTACACACATAGTGCCATGCACGGGCATATGCTTGCCAAAGACATAAAGTCCACAATTTTAAAAAAAGCCCTAGGTTTTTTGGGACTGTAGGAAGGTCTGATTTGTACCATCCACACGGGAGAGAGAGGCACTTGAAGTGGGTCTGAGCGTGTGAAAAGACAGGACACAAGCTTTCGTTCCTATTCATTATAAATCTAGGCAATAGTAGGTTGTCTGGAGGAAAAAGAAAAAAAAAAAAAAGGAAACAAAAAACGTCATGCCAACACACACCCATCAGGTGCACGATAAAAGACTCCTATCTATGCCTGCCAGGAGAACCCCACAACAGTGATATCTGCAGTAAGTAGTGGGGGTGTGTGTGTACATACGCATTCCTTCTCTGCTTGTTAACTGCAACTCAGGGAAAAGCATGAACGTTCTGGGAATTTGCACATAGATATTATTCCAGTTCTTCTGCCTTCCAAGGAATGAAGAAAACATGAGGTTTTCCTTTCTTTTGTGCCTGGAAAGAGAAAGAGATTTCACCCTGAAAGCAGTGGATCACAAAGGAGATGCTGAAATAAGAGAAAAACAGAAGTTATGAGAAAGCTTTTGAAGGACACAACCAGAAAGGCATTCTTGTGAGAGACATCTTACAACAGTTCGACAGAAACATAATGAAGAGATGTAAAGCTCTCCCAGTGCGGCAAATAAATGAAGAAAAAGTGTAATTACATATTTAAAACTAAAAAAAAAAAAAAAAAAAAAGACTATGCATCATTAGCCAAGTTTAGATGATGGGGATTTTATGATAGACTGTTGCACAGCTTTCCTGGGGCAAAGAGCCTAGTGGCCTTGTTTAAGTAGTTACACAATTAAACCTGGTAACAGAAATAGACGGTAAAAAGTTGCTGGGAAAAGTGTCATGCTCCATGATGCAAACAAACCACTAACTGCCTAGGCACAGGAAGCACGTTCCTGGTAAATGATGGCACAACAGCCCACCAGAGGAAGCTTTACGGGTTCCTCTTGCTAATCCCAGAAACAGGAAACTGAACGGACCATTGGTCTGAACCAGCACAGTTCTGTCCTGCAAACTCCTCTCATTCACTTACAGTTTGCTAAAGCAGAATCTTACTTTTGAAGACCAGAAGGCCCTTTATACACCCTTGTCCCGCTCTCCTGTTACTGACACCACTGGGTTTCAACCAGTTACTCCTGCACTACACTGAGCAACTTAAGCAGGAAGACACTTGGGCTTTATTTCAGAAACTATTTCAAGAGCTAATTGCCTTCACTGTTAATATTTTAACTCTATGGTTTAATTTTTTTACCAGTTTTTATGTCTTTGCTATATTAAAAGTGGTAATTATCAGTAGTATCTCTTTTCTTCATTCAGATCTTAAAAGATTAGGATCTAACCTTCCGTTATATTGCTCTTCAATAAGCTAAGTAGACCAAAGCAATACATGTAAGCTTTACAGCATTCAAGTCTGTTTTGTATAGTTCTTCTCAAAACATTATGCTGCTTCTCTGACCAGTTTAATTCAGGCTGATACCACAACCAAACTGTGCACCTCAGACTCAACAATGTCACAGGATAATCTAAGGTGAGAACGTATTTCATTAATTAATACTTGTAAGGGCAAGATTGCTGGCATTCCCACAGCATTGTATTGAGATCCCAAACTGTTACTGGTCCACAGTTGCCTCTGCATCTTCCTGACTATATTCTGAGCAAGGGGAGAAGAGGAGGATGGGAGTCTGCAGAGAGCATCTCCACAGTCCCGCTGATGACTGCCATAGTGTTCAGATAAGATACTGTTTGCTGGACTCCTACAGGTAACAGTTGCACATAAAGTTTAAAACCCTTGTAATCAGCAGGCATGCTCAACACTTCACTGCTATCAGTCAGGATGTGACAACTGCACAAAAAGTATTACTTATTGAGCTTTAGCAGGCTTCTCCTGAGGCAAACAAAACCACCTCAGAAGTCAATCCTTAGCTGAGCTGTTGTCGTAGCAGTAAAAGCAGAGCTCACTGTGATACCACAAGCTGCTTTATACATTCACCTGCCAAGGAGGTCTAGGTCTAACTGAACCAGGGCAGAAGCTTTGCCTGGAACAGCCACATCTTCCTACATGCAGTTGTGAGAGACCATGCCGTGTCCCACTGCAACTTTCCCTTCTCCCTCCAGTTTCTCTGCCCAGATGAAGATGATCTAATATATGTGTCCCTTCATGCAGGTCCTGAGCTGAACTCTACAGCAAGAGCGCTTGTGCAATCTAGCTGTGGTCCCCTTCAGCTCAGCAGCTGCTTCTTCCCAGGGCTCCAGACTGGAGGAGGCCAAATGGCCTTCAGCGCATCTGCACACGCAGCCCAGGCACAGACCACCAGAGTATGTCACGAAGAAGAATTAATTGCTCTTGCCTACTTCCCTGAAGAAAAATAAAGCTGAGCAGGTGTGTGTGCTTGAGCTATTGTGCTACAGGAACAACTGCCACTGCTTTCCAGGCACCCCTTGGAGAAGGGGAACAAGCCCTGGCACATGTACACAATCCAGAGTCGTCCTTCTGATACGGCCCCCAGGGACACCCTGACTCTGGCTTAGCATTATAGCCTTGCACCTGCAGCCCTCAAATGTAGACTTAATCCAAGCCTGCCCCAGTATGCAGAAGATTAATAATATCATTTACAAGGGCCAAAAGAACAATTTTCATAAATCTGAGCCAATTTTTCTCATGCGAGATTTATATTTGAATTAAGAAGGGAACATTATAAATCTATCCCATGATAAAGCTTAAAACTTTGGATTTTAATATGCTGAATCCCCTATGCTCTGGGCTGTAAAAGTTGATAGAGATAGTGTTTCTTCTAATGCTGCATTAGGCAAGTAACCAATTCATCCAATTACTGAACTGACCACACTGTTCCTGTGAACTGTAGATAAATTCACTGACTTGGACAAGGATGTACAATATGGTATGTATTGGGGCAGTAAACACAAAAGAATAAATCCATTATGTTGGACTGTAGATCATATTGGACTCAGATGGAAAACAGCAAAGCAAGAGTTGAAGTCAGGACACCAGAAAAGAAAACTTAAGAGACTAAAATCTCTGTAAAAAGAACTTGGCTTTTGATGAGAACATGGAAAGAATTCAACATAAGATAAGTTCCTTTGCTCTAAGCAGATTAGGAAAAAATCAAGACAATCACCGATGGGTACTTTATAATCTAACTTAAAACTTAAAACTTTCTCTATGTATCCCGTGTCAGGTTTTAATCTATTTTTTCTCCTTCTGCAGTAATGCCAGGAAGCCACAAAAATAGATCTGTCAGCAGTCCCTCTATAGCCTTGATACCAAAGAGAACTGGAAACATCTGGATGTATTTTTCAACAGGACAGCCAGGAAGAAGGTGTTTTAGGCAAGAGCATCTGCCTGTGCAGTGGAGTTCTCTAACATGGCTAAACATGTCTAGCTTTGAAAAGATGGGCCTTTGAAAGCGACACTGAAAGACAGCACTGAATGGCATCCAGGACTCCTCAGCCTCTGCCATGACCACAGAGCCCCACAGAAAACACATGGATACACATATAATATCCAGACAGCTAATGAAAAATAGCTCCTTTTTTTGTTTATGTGAAAAAAGAAGAAAACACAAACAGTACTGCATGGAAAAATACAGTTTCATTACCATTAAAACTATTTTAAGGGAACCCTGTTGACCTACAAGAGTCAAGAAGAGTCTTTATATATACATGCACACAAACATCTACTGCTTTATTTTAGGTGAAACAGGTTTTTATTAGTTATTTTACATTAATTAGTTAATTGTTGTTTTACATATAGTTATTATCCTGTTTCACAATGAAAACAAAAAACTTTGTATTATGGGGTTTCCACAGGATGTGGATTCCCTGTTCAGCAGTTCTGCTCCTCATTGTCACACTTTATAGCCAGATGCAATATTGTGGCAAGAAGAAGGAAATATGTACATTGTATAAATGATGGCTAAAAGACTACGGCTGAGATTAAGAAAAGAAACAGGTGATATATGAAAACAGATTAAAGGAACGACTTGAGAACAGGAAATGGGAACTGATCTTAATTAATTCAAATTCAAAACAGATTGGGAGTATGGCTCTGCAGGGCATGAGCACTGAGCTAAGGAAGCTGCCTAAACACACTTTAAAATAAAAGTTCAGGACGATCCTGTCTTTATAAGGTGCAACTATTTATTATTTTTTGCTTTAAATTGATCCAGCCACTTCTAACAGCCCCAGCAGTGCCCGTGAAAGAGCTGTACTGGCTGGACCAGCTGGCAGCTACCCAGGCAGATGAGTGGTAACCAGGCACTGCATAAAAGAGGTATTTGTAAATAATTTTGCGTAGACATTGGGAGAAAACAGCAGAAACCAAAACTGTCTCAATTTTATGAGAGCATCTAACATCCCAATTATCATTGGCTGAATGCTGCTACAACTATGGGGCACAGCAGTGGGGCTCTGCTCCTTTCTGAGAAGACAGAGGTCCTGAAAGCAGAAGTTGGCAGCATGAACTTATCATTCCCTTTTTCTGCCTCTTAAGACAGATTTGCTTAAAACAAAGTGAACAATGGCTACACCATGAATGTCTATTTTGTTTTGTTTTTATCCTGTTGAGTTTAAATCAACACTCTTTGCAGGAGATTTTTGACCCAAGATTTCACACATTGGTGAGACTAAATCTGGAAGTACATGTACCACTGAACTGAACGAAAGCCAGGATAATTCAGGGAGATGTTCTGGGTTTGATCAAGGTTTCATGGAGGAAATTTTAACTACTCCCATCACTGCTCCGCAGACAGAGAACCTCAACAGGAGACTGACAGTTCTCAATCTAGAGGCAGACAATCCCATTTTGGAGAAATAAATTGGAAAAGAAACCCCAAATCCAACCCAGAACTAAGAGGTTTTAAATTTTCCTCTATTGTGAAATGAAACTGGTGTTGAGAATGTTTTGTTGTCACCTACAAGCTCAGTGCTAAACAACATTTTACAAACCTCGCGAACAGGAAGCACAACTTGGTTTTGTACCAGTTCACTGCTAACCACAGAAGGCTGCTAGCTCAAGCTACTTTTAAACCTCCTTCTGACTAACCTCTCTGCAGTACAGCAGGCGCTTTCCTCATTCGAAGAGGCACACACACAGAGAACTGGATGCCTGAATTTTGCAGAGAACCCTTCCTTAGCCCCCCTTTATCTGCCCCCTCCAGACCCTGCTAAGCCCTGGTCAAGGGCTGGGCCATCTTCTGGCCACATGAACCACCTGATGCTGTACACACTGGCCCAGCTTCAACAAGCAGGGTCGACAGGGTCACATCCAGCCCCCTCGGCCTGAGGGCACAAGGGCTCTGTGGCAGCAAGGGGTTGCATTCCTGCAAGGGGAAGACACTCCCCCACTGCTCTGGTGATAAGGCTATCCCATAAAAGCCAAGCAGCCAGCCTTCTAGCTCTGAAAAACAAAGCTTCAAAACAAAATCACCAGGGTAAAATGTACAGGAAAGATAAGCATCAGATTTCTGACATTTTTTTTGGCACTGAATTAATGTAAACTTCATCTGTGATGACAGGCGAACAAACACTCATACTAAACTTAAGAGAAGTGTCCTCACTAATTCTGCATGGTTTGATGTATTAACATAAGAGATATGATGCAACACAGATGAGCTCAAACTAAACCCAGCACTTGAACCTCTTCCCACATGAGGCTCCTCAGTTTTGGTCTGAAAATTCATCCCGGCTGCAAAAGGCTAACAACATAATTTTTCTCTGCATCAGTAATCTTTCTGATGGAGCCTGAATAGCATTACTAACCAGAACGACAACACGGCTTAACCCAAACTCAGCCTGTCCTACTTAAAGTCAAAGCCCACTTTGCCTTTCACTTTAAAGAGATAAGATCTTACATTCTCTGCTGACAGAGATTGGGTGTTGTCCTACTTAGATTAGACAGAGAATATTTACCATATTTAAGGTATCTTGGGAGATAACAACTCAGAGTAAACAAAGTTTACAAAACTCTTAAACAAGGGTCCGAAGAGAGGAGCAATAGGATATGCATCACACGAAATTCACTAAATGAAATAAATTGCTTGATTAAAATGCTAACAAGTTCAATAAATGTTTCCACCAAAGTCAAAGGGTACTTCTGCTATAAGCCAAAGCGGGTAGGATTCCCAGGAAGACAGTAGGCATAAGCTAGCCAAAGCCTGGCTTCCTAGTGGAGGCAGCCCTTCTAAGGCAGGTCTTCAGGCTCTGCCCACCACACATGGGGCTGTGTCTGCCTGTTCCAAACTTGCCTGAAGGGCTGGCTGCTACTGGAGGGGCAGTTCGGCTCTCCCTTGCCGACAACCATCCCTGTTGGATCTAGTAAACACACAGCTGCACGATGAGTTGGTCCAGCTCACTGATTAGATGCAAAACTAAACCACCAAAATAAACAAATGTGGGTTTTTTGGGGTTTTTTTGTGAAGTAGTTTTCCAGTTCCCCCTGGGGTTGACTGCAGAAGGTGGGGTCAGAACACACAGTGGGGAAAACGGGGAGCCAGAGCAACACTGTCCTTTTCACAGCCAACCCACAACCCTGGGGAGTGCATTTAGAGTAACGTACATCTGAAACTAAAACACCTATGAGTACGATGAACGGAAACTGAGCGAAAAGCAAACCAGCTGAAATGAAACACAAGTTAACAGAACATACAAGTAAAATAACTGAGCCTAATGATTAGGACAGAGAAAAAGAGACCAGAGTCTGAGCTTTTTCTCCAACATTGTAAATAAATAGCCTACACACACGACTGACTGAACAATCCTACCCACATTCACTCTTTCCATAGCATAAGAAGAAAGAGGACTTAATCACCTGGGGATTCATCACCTAAATTAAGTGCAGGGAAGGGCAGTGGAATTGATGGGACTTTGTGGAGTTCAACATTACCTTTGGGTGCAGCATTTTTAGTAGGTGTGATTTTTATAAGTATTTGCAAGAATCAAGGGACACTTTAATAATAAATATATTTTTCTTGAAATTCAATATCACTTAACCACATGTATTCTGCAAATATATTTTTAATATTTAACATACAGCTGGAAAAAAAGACTAGAAATCAAACTTCCCCACTCCAGGATTCATGCCCTAGCCACTGAGTTGTAGGATCACAGCTCACCTAATGAATATTTCTGTATTGAAAGCAAGGCAAAACAGTTTCATAAGTAAGGAATCAGAGACCACCAGCCCAGAACAACACACAGGTTTATGGCTCTAGCACTCTCTTGCGAAATGAAAGATGGAAATTCAGAACTTGGTTCTTCACATCTGGGTAACAGCTCTAGACAAAGCCTAGAAAGAATAAGAAGAAAAAAATAAATAAAAAGCACAGCAATATACTCCCCTGCGTATTTTTTTAAGTGGTCCTGATCATCTATATGTAATCTGAAGACACTTGGGCTCTCCAAGAGCAACTTATCAAGGAACACCTCGCTTCTGGATCCCTGGACAGTTTGGGCACCTAACTAATCAACACTGCCAAAACTAAGACACATCAAGCAGCAGACCTCAATGCATTCAGCAAGTATTACTGCGAAAAACACGAGCCTGCACAGATCAGACACCAAGGGTTAGGACAGCAAGGATCTAGCTCTGAGGAGCGAGTGCCCACAGGATTATTTAGATGCCCAAGCCCTTACAGCTGTAGTCCTGCATACATCCCTTGAGATCTAGTTCTCTTGCTGCACAATTACAACGGCACTGACTGGAAGTGTACATTGTAGGAACAGCCGCAATATCAACCTTTCCATTCTTATCTATGCATCACATGAGACATTGGGCATGTTTCCACATCAAAGGAAAGCTACAAGACAAGCTTAATTTAAGATGATATTTATTTCAGACCGCTGTTTAATAACCAGAGTGATCTGAACCACCCAGGAATCCAGCTGTATGGTATGCATTAAAAAAGTACACTGTGGCTTTTGAACAGGACAGTTTGAAACTGCTTATGATCACGACTGCTGCCTTAATAGTGCTCTTGGATACCGCAGGTTATAACTTCAGTGAATATAATGTATTTTCCAATGCTAATTTCATCCAGTATAAGAAAGGAAAGTCTGTCTAGCTATATTCACAACTTCCTTCTGAGTTTTGGCTAAACCATATCTCTAATTACCTGAAGTGTTCCTACAGAAGGTGATCTAATTAGTGCCTATGATAATGCTTAGATGTTAATTCATGCAGAATATTTGGATTTTACAAGGATATTTTCTTATAGCAATACCAGTTTGAGACTGTTTTAAGTACAATTTAATCTCAGGCCTAATTTATACGAAGATTTAATTCTGTAGTATTTCAATATAGTTACTGGTTTTCTACCTGCATCCATTACTCAAGGTCTGTCACTTGACAGAAAATACAGTCCCAAGCCAAATCTTGGAAGCGCACTGTCAAATTAATACTCATAGCCATAAACAAACAAACCCCAGGCACTGAAAGGTCTTCACCCCAAAGCCCCCCCAGATACTGTAGTGTGATGACAAGGATGACAGATGTACATTATCACCCGTAACCCAGACTGCCCAGTAACACTGTCTTTTGCAATTCATGTTCTGCAAGTTGAATTAGTCTGCAAGTTTTAGCCTACTTAGAAAAAACATGTAGATCAATATGGTGACATCCTTAAAGAATCCTGACTTTAAAAACATGCTGTCCCATTCAACATACCTATCAGTATGCATCAGATGAAATACATCAGGGCTTGTAAAAAAGATCATTAGGTTTTGTTTCTCAGAAGCCTTATAAGTACAGCGAAAAACTAATAATTTGCAAATTGCAAAAGTGTCACTGTATATTCACGTTTAAGTATTGATCCGCAAGGCAGTTATGTTATATTCAATCGCATCAGTGATTTATATGGAAGAATCACTTCAGCAAGGCAGCCCAACAAAAGCCAACCTTCCCGGCTAGTTTTGCTCCCATTTACTGTCATGCACGGCCCACGTTGCTATACTGAGGTGTGCCAAGAGTTACAGATGCTGCTGGAGATCGGCAATCAAATGGTTCTGCTGGAAATATAAAGCCCAACTTCACACTGCCGATATGCGACTAGGCAAGGAAAGCAAACCACCACCTCCACCATCCGCCGCGGGGACCCGAAGAGGGCCCGCCCGCAGGGGACACCCCCAGGGGACATCCGCGCCGCCTCGGTGCTGTACACCCGGCGCCGAGCTCCGCCGGCGGCGGCCACCCTGGAGCCTCGGGCTTCCTGCGGCTACGGGGGCAGCCCGCCCCCCCCCCCCCCGGCCCAGCCCGGCGCTCGGCCTCCCCGGCTGCCCCTGCCCGCACCTGCCGCTCCCTCGTTGCCTGCGCCGCGCTCCGCCGTCCCCTTCTCCTCAGACATCCGACAGGTCGCAGCGCCGCGCGGCCCCCCGAGCGGGGGCTCCGTCCCTCGCTTCCCACTCCCGCCCGCCCCGGCCCGGTACCTGCTGGGAGGGCACCCAACTGCCCCTCCGCCTGCTCGCTGCTGCCGCCGGCCGTCTCCTGCCCGCAGCTCCTGCGGTACTGCCCTGCACTGCCCCGCGGCTCCTGCCCGGCCGCTCGCTGCCTTTCCTCCTGCCCGGCGGCTGCCGGCCCCCGCCTGCCCTTCCCAGCCAGGCACTGCCGGGCTCGCCGCCCACGCGGCCCTTCAGGTACGCTCCCACAGCGCTTACTCACCGATCCCTATCGCGGAAGGGGAGTTTCCCCGCTGGCTTGGGACTCAACCGCCTCACCAGAGCTGCTCATAGGGGCAGATTTAGCTCCGCATAGCTCCTAGTAACTTTTCCTTGTCGCTCGCTGGACCATTACACCAGCTAAGTCAGTGCCAAAGCTGCCTCTCGCTTTGCTAGAAGCAAAACCAGGCCTATATTTTAGAGAGAAAAAATGAATTTTTAATTTTTTGTAATGTTTTTAGTAAATGGCATGTCCAGCTGCAATATGGATCCCTGTAATGTTAGGCTTTACATAGACATGTAAGCCCCTGCCACAGAGTGCATAGTCTGTAGGACAGTTTACAGATCACACGGATGGGTTCAGAAATTGCAGCAGGAAATTCTGATTCAGAAATTTCCTTGCAGGAAGCAAAGGTTCTGTGAGACTTAAGGTGGTCTCCTCTCCCTCTCCTCGATTTTGGTTTCTGATAAAGAACTAGAAGTGCTAAAATACCCCAGGAGATAAACATGAGCAAGAAGTGGGGCTGCATTTGTAAGAAAAAGGGAGTATTTCCGCAAGGAAATGCTGTTTACACTCTTAAGAGCATTAAAATTTCCAGTCAGTGAAGTTTCACACAGTCACCCTACTAGCTCTTGAATTGCAGCCTTTGGTGGATTCCCCATCATCCAAGACTATAGTTTTTCTATTACCATATTTTTATTTTAAATTTAATAGCACCACGGACCTGCTGCTAACTAAGAATTTCATGCCTGTCATCATGCAGTGTAACACAGCTACTTCGAGCTCCAGAGCCACTGTTAAGAGGAGACCCTTTGCCAAAAGCACAGCCTCATAATATCTGAGCTAACAAAGCATCTCTGCACAGAGCCAGGCACGCAGCACTGGGATATCACATAGTGGAGTGGCTCTGATTCCTGTTAATGGAGCTCATGAGATTATTTTTGGTCACTATTTTAAAGAAGTACCAGTAACTTGGTATGCTTCCAAAATTATCTGAGTCCTCCTGAGGAGCACATTAAACACAGATTTCAAGACATCTCACGGAACTAATTTACGTGATCTAACAACTTTATTTTCCCTGTTCATAGAAGTGCGTTGTTTAACTACTGATAAGGTCCCTGCATGCAGTTTGGTGCTACCAGGATACATCAACATTTTCATGCTCAAGGGTTTTTCAGGCTCTTCAGTGACTTCCAGTCCCGCCTGAGCAGCTCTCCAGCTGCTGGAGTCAGCAGTGCTGTAGCAGCCAGCCTCTGGGACTGCAGGTTGCCTCTCTGATGAAGAAAAGGACATTAAAAATGGTATTTTTGACAAGGCAGTTAAAGGAAAAAAAAACAGTTTGTAAGACTACCTTCCTTCTTTCTCAAGGCAAGGCTGTGCTCTGTAATTTGAGGGGACCTCTTCTCACGTCCCTGGAGCTCTTTTGATGGCTTGGGACACACCTTCCGTTCTGCTTTCAGCTGCTTGAAAATTGGGAATTTTGTTTCAATAAGTACAAAATTCAGCTGTGCATGGTAAGGAATGTGGCCAACCTAATTTTGTATGGAGAGGGACAATATTACTGTGCTGTGATGGGAAACAAACCTCCCCTCTCCCTTAGAAGATTTTTGTCCCAAACAAATCTAGTCTGAAGATCAGCAGTGAAACCAATTTACCTAGTTCTTTGCTCCCTAGACCTCTCTGTCAGCTGCAAATATGATCTTCCTTCCCTGCCAGCCTCCTGGCAGCATACAGAGCGCCCCATGCTCTGCCCTAGCACTTGCTAATCCTTCTGTAAGTAAACCTCGCTTGAGAAACCTGGTGATGTTCCCATGCCTCACTGACGCCTGCTCACGGCCCCTCTCTCCTCCATGTCCATCCCAGACCATCATTGCAACCACTCATCCTCACTAGCTCCTGGTGTTCTGCAGCTGCTCTTGCCCCCACCCAGGGCACCCCTCGGTACTAAGAGCAAGCTAATAAACTGGGCCGGTTTTGGCTGCCTGTGCCAAACCACAGCGCTCTCAGCTCCAGAAATGCAAGGCTGAGACACTTGAGTAGACCCGTGCAGAGCCAACAGAGGAGAATTTATTAGTCTGGGCTATGCTTCACCTCTCATATCCCCCAGCGAGGTCTGTCTCATCTGTTTTGAACCTCTGCACAGCACACTTTTTCACTTGTTGCTGAGGCTGTTTATGCTATTGGATTACAACTTCCCTGTGTTTTTCTCTGTGAAAGAGGAGTAGCCAGAAGAGAAGGCTGTAGAAAGTAACTACAAGCAGAAGTGCGTATTATCTGTCGTGTTTGGGCATCGAACCTTTAGGAAGTAGACCCAAAACAGTAAACCCCCTGTGTATAAATACTGACACAAATGTTCTTGAGTAATTCTTTATACCTGCAAAAGCTTTCCAGCTGAGACCCTTTTCCTTCACTTTGTGCAAATACTCCAGTGAACAAAGTTTTAAGCAGGAATGCTGATGGAGGCTACAGCTTTGCATAAATCAAGCCTAAATTCTCTCTTGATCCTTTGCATCAGAAACCTGATCCCACCACTTGTGCACACTTAGTGAATCATGCCAACTTCCATGTTAAAAATCAAGCAGTTCAGAGGTTGAATCATGTTTACACAGATCACACTGAAATCTTTAAAGCAAAAAAGCAGAAAACATTATTGCTTAGTAGTTCTTGCCTAGTTTGCAAAAGATTAAATGCAATTAAGCAGTTGATAATTGCTTCCCCAGCTCTGCTGAGACTCCTTCAGAGCAAGCGTCTAACACTACTGCTTGTGAAATATTTTAGTTTCAGAAACTACATGAAGTGATGCACTTGTGATCAGAGTTAAAATCCAGTGTATTCTGCAATAGCCAAGTGATGAACTCAGCTGTCGGGACCTAAAAGCAGGGCGTTATCAGGATAAGTCCAGCACACAGCATATAATGTCTCACAGCCAAACTCCATGTGTAGCCACTAAATTAAGTTTTCTGATGCAGAGGCTTTTTGAGAGAGAAAAAAGGATTTTGCAAGTTAGATTTCAGTGGAATAGCAGAGTCCTTTTCAGCTGAAGTCTCTAAGTGGTTAATACACCTTTGTTATAAACAACTTCTGCAGCCAGAGGCTTTTACTACCACTAAAGTTTTTGCAGCAGTAATCTTTGTCCCCTGAGGTTTTGCTGGGAGAAACATGAAACTGTTTCCTCATCCTTCCTGTCCTACTCTCAGCTGGAGCCTGGCTTTTTCCATTCCCATCATAACCTTTGGGTTTAGCAGACACCTTCCCTCCTCTGCCACAGATGCTGGGTGGGGTCTACACTCTGCATTATAGAAAGCTGCTATAATTCAGCCTGTGACTATTATTTTTTTGTTTTCTCCTTTTTTCAAATGCACGTTTAACATCATGCTTTCCTGACATAACCCATTGTAATTCTGTCCACCATCTGAGACTGCAGCCAGTTGCCTCCTCCCACAGCGCTGCAGAAGAACAGCTTTATTGCACAACATCCAGCATCTTTTGAAAATATTGCTAGGATGCCTACAGGAGCAATTGCATGGAGATACTTTGTTGTTGAAATTAGACCCTCTCTTTATCTCTTTTAGATTTGATGTACTGTGAATTTGAAAAGAGATTTACTGGCTTGTTATGTCTTGCCTTATGCCATAAGGCACATTTTCTTTGTATGCACACACATCATTAATACATTCTGATAATAAATCCAAGGACGGCTCATCCTTCAGGCACCAGAACACTTTGGTCTCTCCAGAGCCAGTCCAACATCTGTGCAGGCTGCAGCAATTGCTTCTGAGCTACAAAACAGTCTTCAACCTTGTAAATGATTGCCAGCCCCAAACTAGCCCAAGGCAAGGAGAGGTTCCTGGGTGGAAACCCACTGCAGTGCAGGGGTGTTTTGCTGGGTCTGGGCTGGAGTTTTCAGGCCATTGGTTTCAGCCTGGAGTGACAAACAGTGGTGACTGTTGGTACACATTTATGCAGGAGCAAAAGGTTCAGTTTCCTCTTTGGGAGGCATTTCTTGCTGTTGCTACTGTCTAGGAATCCAAGATGATGGATCCAGTAAACTCAGGAGGCATTATAAACCTTCATGCACAGTTGACAAAAGGATGAAGCAGAGCCAAGGCATACTCCTTCCAGTGTTTTCCAATTGCATCCTTTTCTTGCCTGGCTTCATTAAGAGCCAGCTGCTCTTAATCCCAGCACAGGTTTGTGAGGACATTGTCACACCTGCTGAAAAAAGATAATAGGATTAAATGTTATCAGCATATTGACACCTTCAGATATTTTCTAGAGCTCTCATACCTGCAAGCTTGTGGGTAGATGGTACTACCTGAGCTTTAAAATGAGCATGCTACATGGAAAAATCATTTGGCATATCAAATCTGTTGTTTGGATCCAAACAATTCCAGTAGTTTGCTGTTTGATTCGGTGCTTTAAGCCAATATATTTAGTGTTTGTCTGGGTCCATACAGTCTGCTGTTTGGAAACTGCTTTTTCAGGGTAAGGTATAAAAGAGAAAGGAAGAACCTTATCTACTGATGATTTTAGAAAAGATTTGAAATCTGAGATATCTTTGAGTTCGTGTCTACCTTTCAGTGCAGTAGTTGGGCTCAGTTCAATAACAGGGTTTCAAATTGTTCCCAAACCTTTCTTGTTAGGGGAAAAAAACAAACAAAAACCAAAAACAAACAAACAAACAAAAACCCCCCCCAAAACCCCCACAAAAACAAAAAAAAAAATCCCCAGGAAAGACCTGTTTCAGGAAAGGCCTTCGTATCACTGAAAAAGGCCCCATGGAGCACCTGACTCTGAAATACCCTTATTTATTATAAATAATTTCCATGGCGTCACATTAACAAACATAAAAGGTCATGAACTCCTGTATTTGAAGCAAATGTGTTTGACATCTGGGGTCTGGCAGAAGTTCCTCCTGTGGGATAGATTGTTTGCACAGAGCTTTATTGAAGAATAATATTAAGAATGAATTACGGAATATTAGTGTAACCTAGTAAGAAATTAGTGTATTTTACAAGCCAGAGACATAACAGATCTCACACAACTATTTTAGTTCATCTGATTCAAAAGCATGTTAAGGAATGATAGCTGTGACCAGCTAGCAGTGAAAATCTGTAGGTTTTAAGCACTGCAGTTAGAAATAGGCTGGGAAAAGAGGTCCACATGTAGGCAATCAATCACTTAAATGCACGTCTGTATTTTTGTTATGCCCCTGCTTTATGAAGGGAGCAAGGAAGGAATTGGCAGGGAGCCTCGGTAGCTCAGGAAGCTGGGAGCTGAGGGGGCCCAGCCACCCCTATGCACAACCAGCCAGGGAGCAGGGCAGCCGGGGAACTCCAGCCCCAGGCATCAGGCAGCTCCATGCAGCTGAGGCCGGTATGGAGATGGGCAGGACACCAGGGCTGTGGGGAGCTGGACACCGTCACAGTTTTTCTCTCTCCTCTCTTGCCCAGGCCAGTGAAAACCTCATAGGAGCAGCCCTTTCCCAATACCCAGGGATGCTCCATGTGAAGCCCAGCCACTCCAGGAGGTGCTCTCCCACCAGGCTGCGATGGTGCCATCTCCTGGGGTCTCGCTGGGGTGTCTCCCCAAACACTGCTCCGGTCCCACTTGTCTGTGACACTCCCTAGAAATGCCTCTTTCACTATGAAAGAGGTGATGAGAGGCAGCTCTCCAGGTCCTCCCAGTCTCCTGGGGGCCTGGGTATCTGCCTGCCAGAGCAAAGGGCAGAGCAAGCAGCTGACCCAGGGATGGGAGATGTCCAAATGTCTGCCTGGCCCCCTTTCTCCCATTTTTTGGGACCTCAGGGCCAGGTGCTGCTGCCCTGCCCTGTGTTTTCACACCATTGTCTCTCTGGGGTCTGCTCAGGGCCTCAGAGCTGACTTCTCTCCCAAAAAAAGACACAGGCCTGCCCGAGGATGAGCAGATGTTCCTCTCCCCAGGATGCAGGGGCCAGCCAGGTGTCACCCGTGCACAGAGCCAGGGCAACACACAAAAGGGCCTTCCTGAAAGGGACTGAGTCAAGAAACAGGCCCAACTTGTAAAGCACAAAAATCATCTATTGTTTACAGTTGTAAAATTCTCTCCCCCCCCCCTTCTATTTTCAGGTCAAACCAAACTTCATTTACTTTGCTTAAAGGAAGTGAGGAAAAAAAGCTGTCCCAGAAATCACAACACTTTAAAGCCTGCCAGCCCCATGGAAATGAGGGAGCTGGGAACAACATCCATGGCGGCCAGTGACTGGTCAGCTACAGAAGCTGGAATGCTGTTCCTCCATCTAAAATTGCTTGGTTCAAAATGAGAGCACACGCTGACCTTCTAGCTAAAGCTTTGGGCTCATCCCTCAGGGAAAGGCAAGGAGGCAGACAGAGGCCAGTCTGGCTTGGCACTTAAAACCGGTTAAGAAATAGCATAACTAGAAACAGAGGTTACCAACCCACTCTGCCCTAATTTTAACAGTTTAACCTATCTGCAGGGTGTTTCGCCATGTTCCCATACAGACCAATATCCAGCCAACCTGCTGCCCACCCTCCTGGCCTTCACTTTGCAGGCCCGCCAGCAGCATTGGCTGCTCCTCACCGGTGCTCTCTGTATCACTGGGAAGCAAACATGCTGCAGCCACAACCCTTGCTGATATGACTAGAGATTTTAGAGCAGGAAAAAGGATGCACTCTCACCCCAAGGCGAGGGATTATGCATATTTAACTCATGTTTGGTTATATGCATAAATATCCAGAGAGGGGAGAACATGCAGCTCTTCAGAGACCTGTGTTTTAACGGAAAGTTTAACAGCTGTGAACTGCAGGATGTTTATTCTCAATGGTATTTTCTTGACAGATCATTTTCAAGAATCCTGAGTCAGCAGTAATAACTGTAGGTACAAATATTTGTTTGCAGGACACAGTAGCTTAACCATGTTATTTACCTGTACTCTCCAAGCCAAAAAGTTCATATGTTATGACTAAGGCTGGCCTTCCATGGTGACCAAATAGCCACTCGCCTCAAGTATTATATTCAGCTGTCACTATTGCTTTAACGCTTAGCTCCATAAGAACTAGATCATATGGTAGCAAGGAATTCAAGGGGTGAAGGGTTAATCATTTCACTGCACCTTGGGGATTAACTTCACATTAAAAACACATGCATTTGTATCCAAATGACATAATGAAAAATGTGGTGGGAGATGGAAGGTGCACTCATTCAAGCAAGCAAGGATTTATTGAACTAGTTCTTCAAGATCCCAGGAAACCTAACTGAACATTTCTCATCCAAGGTACCGGCTGCTCCCTTGGTTAAACTGATGTGGTAATCCCATGACTGACAAGGGTTTTCATTAGCAGGCAGGTGGAGGCTGTATTTTGGTACTGGATTTTAGGGGGCGTTGGCAATCATTCTGTAACAGTATGGCGACTAAACTGTGCAAGAGCCCAGGAGAGGAAAAATAACACAGGTGAGAAAGAGAAAAAATGGAAATGCAAACATGACATTAAAGATCAGCAATCAGCTGTCATTTGGGACAGTCCTTATGAACAGTGGCACAAAATATGAGCCCTTGCATCAGTGTGAATAAGCTGAGTTCACACATGCTGTCCTAATGAGTTACTGGTGTGAGAAAATGTTCACCTGTATGAGATGGGGAGCTGCCGTCTGGCTTCCTGGAAAAACCACGTAGAGCTCATTTTTTCCATCACCAATGTGGCTCTGTGCAGGCTGACAGGGAGGACAGTTTGACAGCATTCAGCAGCACTTGCGGGCCCAAGGAGTAACCGATGCCACCAAAAACAGAGAGGGGAGGAGAAGGCAGGACTTCTGGTACACAGAGTACAGCCCGTGGGACTTCTCAAGGAAATACAATTCATAGCTCACCCTTAAGGAAGTGCAGCAGGAGGTTAAATCCCTGCAGGATATCGGTTTTACAGCCCAGCCAAACCCCATCTCTTCAGCAGCACAGTGTCCTTTACCAGCTGGCTGGACAGCAGTGACAGAAGAGAAAGTACAACCTCCTTCTCCTGTCTACATTTGTGAGTCAGCTCCGGAGATATTGTTGCCTTATCCCCAGAGCTCTGGCTGAACAGAGAGACCCTTGGCTGGGAGAGTACTGTCGGAGCAGATTGGTCTAGCACTGTGAAAAGAGCAGCGGAGGGGGGTCACACTATTCAATCCCACGTGAAACTCTGTCTAAAACAAACATGACCGCATGTGTAATAGGAACAACCTGAAAAGCAGGTTGTAAGCAGCTAAAGAAGGATGGCTCAGGTCTGGAAACCTCAGAGTAGGCTATTTGAGGTGTATGACAACAGCTAAATCTGAGCAACTTTGTTTCCTAAAGTTTCCTAAATCTCCACCAAATTGAGGGGAAAGTCCAGCTGTTCAGTGGCTTCACTAGAAGGCCACTTCTACCAAAGTACGCTGGAGGGGACTGAAGAACCAGAAGTCTTTGATCCTGGGTGACAGACCTACTTTTTCATTTTCTTTGAGTAATTCTAGAGAGTCGTCTGCTTCTCCTGAAATTTTACAGTCCAGTGTTCCAGCACTTGGCCTCTCCTCTTTCACTTCGCATGTGTGCCTCTTTCAGTGTAATTTTTCTTGAGCGTGTGATTCGGAATTAATGCGTTTGCAGGCTAGTGGAGGGAACTGACGTGTCCTTGTGATACTGTAAATGAGCACCAGCAGTTCCTTTGAGTTCAAAACAGCTATAAAGATCTTTATCAGCTTTCTGAGTGGCTTGCAAATCATCACAAGCCCAGTGAATGGCGTATTACCTACCTCACTTCTGCAATGAGTTATTCGAGAGATGAGAATGTGAGAGAGCAACTGTATGACGTAAGTTCATTCATTTCCCACAAAGCAATCCAGAGCCAGGCTTGGCTGCCCTTGCAATTTGCTGAAATAAGAACATTCCACCTGCAAAACACAAATCCAGTCAAGAAACAGCCAAACCCCATCAGGCATGGGTCATTGAGTATGGTGTGGGTGGAAAAGCCTTTCTTGTGCTAAAGTCACAAGCTATGTAGTGCAGGTGAGACTGAGAACTAGCTACTAATTAATATTTATGTATGAGGAAAGCAGTTCAGTCTAAATTATATTAACACTACTTTTTAAGGAGACAAGTTTATTCTGCAGAGCTAAGCCAAATTCTGCCCGTAGCCTCATGTACACAACCCCCTGCCTTCACCAGTCCACACTGTGCCTGCAAGACCCAGGGCAACTGGGAGAGGAGAGTAGCAGTGCATCAGGCTGGGAGGAGAGCTCATCTCCTGGGATCCTCCAGGAACACCTCCAAGGCTGCACTATGCAGCCTGTACACCTCCCATACACCCTCCAAACACGTGCTGGGTAAAGCATGGCTGGTGCTTGGGGGAACAGGGCAACGGACCCATCCCCACCATCAGAAGCAATAACCTGCTGCAACCTTCAGTGGAGTTGCGGGGGAAAGAAATACCTCAGGTACATCATGCTCCTGGTACAGATAAAGTAGTATTACACAAACTGTTAATTTGAGCCTTATCATGCATAAATCCAGTAGGAAATGAAGGTAAAATACACACATGTACCTCCAAGTATGGCCAAGTTTACAACGTAAAAGCTGTAAAAGAAAATTAGCCTCTTGAGAATTAATTTGTATTTTGTATTTGAAGTTTTCTCTGCTACTATATATATGTTACTGGCGTTTATGACCAATAAGTGTACCAGTATCAATGATCCTCATTCAGCTTGCTTTCCAGAGGGATTAAATGATTCTGGCATGAATGCTTGCAATGATCCTATATGATCACCAGTAATGCAGGCAATGATCAAAATAAACTATAATTCACTTATATTTTTTGTTAGCAATATATTTTTTATTTTAAAAAAAGCTTTAAAATAGTCCCTACTGGCATATTCAGTGTAAATTTCTCACAAGTTGTAAAACAATACAAGAATTAAAAGCTCATTTCTGCTGCAAATGAAGTAATGGTTGTAGGTTAAAGGGGCAGGATGAGGGACATTGAAACCATCCATTTTAAATTACAGTATTCCTCTTCTGAAAAGAATGAAGACTATAAAATTGAATACGTTTATTAATCTGGACAGCCTGCAAGTAAGAGTTAGGGAAATGACTGTTTAAGCAGAAGCAGAAGTTCTGTGGATCATCCGTTGAGGCTGGGCAGTGAGTCCTTCTCCCTGCACCTGTACTGGTTGCAGGAGAAAATGCTGCTATAAGGTGATTTTTTTGAAAACTGATGCTGCATTCAAACACATGAATGCTGACCTCCTATTTTTATTGAACTGACTGTTAGCACTTTTCTGTCTTTCAAAGACCCAAGCAAAGCTAAAACGCTTCATACAACAAGAGGCTTGTCTCAGAGATCCTGCAGACTGAGAGCGTTCCTTTTACATTATCTCGGTTTGTCCTTCCCTTGCCTCTGGCCATGCCTGCCTCTTCCTTGGCTCATCCGCCAGCCAGCCATTGTGTCTGTATCCTGGTAAGGATCAACTGTGCTTAATCCTGCTGCTGGGAGACAAGGAGTGAATTCTTCCTTTTCCAGATGTTGTGTGGGATGTCTTCATTCCAGAGCTATTTATAGGCTACATGGGCACTTATCTTTCTAAGGAGATAATCTCCTTTTTAATATTTTCAGTTTCTGGTTGATTATTTTTGTCCATTGCAATGACATCATAACCAAAGCACTGAAGGTTAACTAACGAGCAAGCTCTTTTTTATTAACTTTCTGGTTCAGTTGTAATTTTATCCCTCAATAATTCTCTTTTTTCATCTATGGGAATGACTTTACAGTGGTGTGAACCAAATGCTATCACTCACACCACTGTAACTCACACCAGATCAGACTGGGTAACTCTGTGTAAGTGAGCACAGTCCTGGGGAATGGCAGAGAGATATGCTAGAGCTTGCTGCAGGTAGGATGCACGTGGTAGGCAACAGCTTGGTCCTGTCATTTTGAATATTCCATAGATGTATAAACACAGTGAGAAACTTTATACACATTATGAAGTAAATCTCCGCTTGACATCATTAAGAAGTCAATGAAGATATCTCTCCTCCAGCTGAGGACATGTCTCTATGAGTTTTGTGCCTTCCTCACTGACCTGAGGTGCAGACTTGGGTTAATTGATAGGTCTTTCTGATCGCTGTAGGAGCCCCAGGATCTCTGCAGAGCAGTCACTTGTTTTGGAAGCAGCCAGTTTTCCTGTCCCCCTTCCCTACCTGAATGGCATCAGATATCAGAGTCCAAAGGCATATTTTTAAATGATGAACTAGATTCAGGTTTTCTTTGGGATACTTGAATAACATGTCTGTGTGATCTTGGCAGGCCTTCTGCCTCTTTGTTTGCATTTCACATAATCTACAAAATGAGTGTACTGACCAAAATATTTCTTAAAAACTGCAATTTCTGGTGAATACTGGAGAACTCTGATGCTGGACTTTTGAATTATGTTTCCATTGTGTGTAGGCAGGCAGGAAACAGCGTATGTTTTGAGGATTTTGTCAAAACTAACCTTTGTAGCTATGATTACCCATGTTGAGTACAGAACATTTGCAGCAAGTTGCTGATGAACAATCTCCAGACTAAGGTCCCAGTCTTGAAAAACATGTGCATGTGCATTACTTTGAACACTGCGGAATCTCAAGCAAGTCAACATAATCCCTTATAGGTTACAGAGAGGAACAATTTCTATGAATGATGCATGAGCCATGACTCTGTAAAGGCTTGGGTGTAGCTTGAAGTTTTAAAAATATGTGGAGTCAAGTGCCTGGGTTGGCTTTTGAAGAATAGGGGTGAGGAATCATTCATGGAAACACATCAATGAATGGCTTGAAATACCAGAGGAAATTTTGAAGTGTCAAAGGATATCTCAGGAAATCTTAAAGTACCCAAATATAGTTCCCACAGAGAAAGAGATACTGCAATCATACTACTGTTTATTTACTGGAAACAATCTTTCAACTCTACTTTAAAAATAATACATATCTGTTTACATTTATACCACTGACACTGAGATTCAAGACTTAAAATAAAACTGGGCTAAATCCAGACCTGATGTAAGGTGGTTAGCGATCACTGACTTCAGCATAGTGATGATCACATTGCACTCTCTCTGACTGCGCCAAATACTCTGTTTGCAAACTGGGAAAAACCTCACCCCAGGTGTGAAAAGCCTAAGGATGTATTGCATAAGCATGTCCTTATCAGGGTTCTTAAGAAGCCTTGAGACTATCAAGCCAGCATGACATAGACACAATTTCAGGAGAAAAGTGATTCATCAGGATCTAAAAGAGTATCTGTTGCCTTCAAAACTGCGCAGTTGTGGCTTTTTTTTAAATCCTCTTCATGAAGCCAGCATCTGCTAGCAGACTGGGCAATCCCTTAGAATCAGAATTGTTTAGGTTGGAAAAGACCTTTAAGATCATCAAGTCCAACCTTCAGCCATTCAGACCTAATACTTTGCTGTAAGGGTGCCTACCGACATTGCAGGAGGAATGTTTACAAAAGTAGCAGATGAGCAAATAGCAGTGCCTTCATTTCCAGTGAAACACTTGAAGAGCTTGTTGTGCAGATGATGGGTGCAGAGGAACCTGGCAGGGAAATAATGGGTCTGCCTTGGCTATGAGAGAAGCAGCTGAGGTCAGTCAGAGCCTAGAAGAGACACATACAACTGATCTCCAAAAAGCAAAGTGAAAAATGTTAGGTAGTGCCAGAGGAGAAGTGAAGCTCACTCAGCTTGTGCTTGCAGTGCATGACCATAATAAGATCACTTGTCCAGGACAAACTCAAAAGGGAGAAGGAGTGAATTCTGGGATACAGGGGGGAATCGAAGGAGAGAATTTCAGGAATTTTAGGTTGCGGAAGTGTTTTCTAAAGATCCCTTTGCCTCCCAGCTACTTTCCTCAATTCTTACATCAAGGTTACTGCATCATTATTCACTTTTTGGTGTAAAAGCACAGGTCACCTTTCTGGGCAGGCTTTCTGCAGAATCCCCCAAAGTCTAGTTATGACCGGCAGCCTCAGTCTTCATGTATGGCACTTGCTTTGGGGTTCAGCTATTCAGAATTGATTCAAAGACTTAACAAAATGTGATGGGTGTAAATCACTTGTCTGCACTCATTTCAGATTAGCAAACACAACTTGCTTGTGCTGTGTTATCTTAGAACTCTTTGACTTCCAAATGCAGAGCCACACTACCACAACTAGTTTTAGTTTCTGTAAATTCTCCTTGCATACAGGTACTCGCACAGTGCTTTATACACACAGGGAAGATCCTAAGGATACTTTTCATCTTTCCGTTAAAGAGCAGCAGAGTCATGCAAATTAACACCAGCTGAGGGTTTTGTCCATCCAGGATAGAGATTTATTTTAACAATAGTGCCTGTCAGGCAATAATGTTAGGGCATACTTTTATTACTTCTTTTTTTTTGAACATCTTTGTGCTATTAAATTTTCATTGGGTTCTAGTACAGCTACATGCTACAGAAGATATTCAGTAGCAGAGTCTGTGAATAAGCCAGACTGGAGAACTTGAATGACCACAAACTGTACTGATTCTATTGCTCTGCTTGTTCTAGACAGAGAAAAATGAATATGTAGGTTCTGCTGATGCTGATACCATGTTTATAAGACAATGAAGGTCAACTCATCTAAAAACTGAGCCAAAAAAAGGTAAATATGAGTACAGGCCCCCAACTGGAAAAGGAGAAAGCTCTATGTGAATGGCCCTGGACATTATACTCGGTGATGGTGGGTGACCAGGTACTCAAAGAAGCTTAGCTATTCTCAACAAAGTTATTGTTGTCAGAGAAGCACAAGTTGAAAAGTGATTCTGTGGGATCCAGCAAACTCTTAGGTGAAATAACATTTTGTTGTCTGTGTCAAAAAAAGGCAATCTCCTAAAAATATCTCAAAAGTCAAATAAGCCAGATGATAGGACCCGTTCAGCTGTATAGCACTGGATCATTCATCTCTTGCCATTCTTCTCCCTTTGGCACCTAACACAACCAGCATGAATCACTTGGTTCATTTATCAGATTACATTCTCCTTCCCAATCACTGTGATCTGTATCAAAAATTACTGCCATTTCTGCTTTCATCTACTTTTATTCCAATTATTACACTGGCAATGGGTGCTGTACAAACACATAGAGGCAATCTTTCTCCAGAGGACCTTCCTTTAAACAGACATGACAGCTAACAGGCAGGAGAGGCAAAGAGCTGTCCCTCCCCAGCTCAGCCAGTGATCCTCTCTTCCACCCTGAGTGAGGACCATGTCAGAGCAGAGCTGGAGAGAAGCCACACAGACCCAGACCAGGGTCAGTGCCCTCATCTGGTGCTGGCCAGAATATTGTCTATTAACCATATGGTAAAACTCTTTCTGTTAGAAAATCCTCTGCAATAGGTTGGAATAAAGAATAATTTTCTGAGCAGACCTGGAATTCTGTCTGCTTTTAGGGAGGCCCAGCCTCAAAGGAGAACATGAATATGTATACAGGAGTTGCAAGTTTGCATTTTTAGCTTTCATGCTGTAAAAACCTGAGATGCACAGTCCTTTTTTTATTTGGTGAGAATTGCTGTAATATACGAGTCTATTGGAAACAGACCCCTGACTAGGAAATGGAGAGTTCAGATGTTATAAACTGCTAGTAATTTATTATTTTGAGATTGGCATATATTTTGGCAAAGTTAAAGTTGGCTGGAGTGATAGTGAGTGATGAAAGATGTTATGGCAGTTGAGAAGAGGCTGAATTCCTTTGTTTCCAGACTTTTCACTTTTTTTTTTAAGGCGCGGAATGTTTACATAGAAAGTGTAATATTGTTTTATGAGTATTTGCTGGACCCTGCTAAAACCAAGTATTCAAGCTTTATTCTTTTAACAAAGTGTTTTGTTATGGAATTCCTCTGGGTTTTGATCTTTCTAAATTAGGGTTAAATCAGGTTGGTATGTGGGGGCCATGGGAGAACAGCCCAGAAGTGAGAAACTGTCTGATGTCTAACGGTGCACTTCCTCTCCAGAAGGTGATGTGATGGCAGGAAGAGAGAGGACTCCTCAACTGGACATGAAGAAGCCATAACACAGGGGCACAAAAGGGGGAAAAAGGGGCTTTTAAGCACTGGGAAAACTTGCAGCATGTTAAGAGTTTAATGTGTTTAATGCAAGACCCTGCCTGTCCCTTATCTGCTCCCTGGGCCACCAGAGCCTGCTTGTTTCCCACATCTCACTTCTATCATCTGGGATGTATAAGCACGTTTAGCCCGATGGTTATAAACCAGCATTCCTCCTTCGTGGTCATCTCTATTTTTCCCTCCAAGACTGTGGTATACAATAAGCCGTGATACACTCAGGAAACACATTTTTGTTTCTGATATTTCTCTGTACATTTCCTCTACAGTTATCTCCTCCAAGTTGGCTACTCAAAAAACTCATTGGCTTCCTGCCCTCAGCTTGGCCCACTAAACCCTGGAGTCAGGCTCCAGCCTTTTTGGTTTTACAATAAAGGACAGCCTGTGTACAGAGCTCTGAGCCACAGGATCCCAGGACGTTGTAGCAGCATGAACAAAACTTTAAACCATTAAGAAATGGAAGCTGCTAAAGCACAGTCAACTCAGCATTTTGTTGCTGTGAGCCATTGCATCAGAGCTTCCTTTAAGCTGAGTACAAGTAAAAAGAGAAGAGTCTCTACTAAAGCTTAGGAAAAACAACTCCAGACTAACTCACAAAGCTTATTGGGAACAAGAGAGTCAATTTTCTGATTATGTCATGCAGTCTGTGTTGTGATAACTTTCTGAGCCTGTATTCTCCCATTTAATATGCCACTTTAATGAAGACCTCACATAATACTTCTACTCTGCTCCAGCCTGCTCACATTATAAGCTTCATAAACTCCTTTTCCCAAGTAGCATTAAGCACTTCCAGTCCTCAGAAAGATGAAGCAAAGGTTATCTTTCCTGGCCTAGAGATGCTGGAGAGCAAGTGAGCCAATAGGGAAAAAGCAGTGGGAAGAAGCAAAAGAGCTTGCTTTGGAGAAATTTAAGAGCAAGACATATGAATCCTCATCCCTACTAAAATAAAAGACCAAACTGCCAGTGGCTTCAACAAGGTAAGCATTATACCTCCAAACTATACAATCATTTTTATTTTTTTTCCAAACTCCTAAACATATATATAGATTTAGCCTAGCACTGTGAGGCCTCAGCTGGAATTCTTTTCACAGTTTTGGGCACTGCACTTCAAGAAAGATGTGAACCAACTGGAGAGAATCCAGATGAGAGCAACAAGAATGATCAAAGGTCCAGAAAATGTGATGTATGAGGAAAGACCAAAAGAATTGGGTTTGTTTAGACTAGAGAGGAACAGTCTGAGGGGAGACATGACAACAGTCTTCAGACATGTTAAAGACTGCTGCAAAGGGAAGATAAACTGCTCTCTGTTTCTACTAGAAGTACGCTAAAAAGCAATGGATTTAAATTACAACAGCGGAGATTCAGATTAGACTTCAGGAGAAACTTTCTATTGGTTACAGCAGTTATACCTGAGAAGACATTGCCTATGGAACCTGTGGAATCCCATTGTTTGAGGTCTGGGTACTGGTATAGTGGGGTCTGCTTTGTGGCAGAGACATGAACAATAAGACTGGTCCAAGTCCTCTTCAGCTTATTTTCTCCAATGTTAGGAATGTAGGAGAGAGACTGCACGTGAACAGAACAATTCATTTTTTCTGGAGGAATTTGGACGGGTCTGAGCTGAGTGGTCCTTGAACAAGAGATTAGTTGCAGCCTTAACTACAGTTCGTATGACTACCTTACAACCATCACAAACTGTTTGCAACTACCATACTGAGGAAAACAGGGAAAAGTTCTGATTCTCATCTGCTCTAAAGTCTGACACTATTCTGGCAGTGGAGGCCTGTGTCAAAGAGTCTGGGTGTAAATAAACTTAACACCCTAAACACTGTAAAACATACCAACCAGTCGTAGATTTCTATGAACTCTGTTATATAGAAAGATTTAATACAGGAAGGAACCCAAACATGTGACACTTTGTTAGAAAGTAGAAGATTACATAATACAACATGTATTTTGGAATGAATTTACAATTAATTTTAACTATAAAATAGAATCAAAGAAAAAACAGGTGAAACTAGGACAAATGCAGGGTGAATTGAGACAAAGTGCCTGCCTGATAATTCCAGACATAATTGGGAATGTAAGTCAGCACTTCTGAGATCCCTTGTTTCAATAGGTGGCTTTTTGTTTCTGTTTCTGCTGGTTTGTCTGCTTTCCATTTGTAATGAAAAAAAAAAAAAAAAAAGGCAAGATTGCAAAAGCCAGCTTTTTCCTCAGTTTCTTTGGTGGTTTTTGCTAAGCAGCCTTTGAGCTACAAAGGTTCACAGTCTTTCATAGACTCATACCCTAGAAGTGTTTACAATGGAAAGAAGAGTCCTTAAAATATATGACCACATAGAGAATCATATGGGATCTGCTGACGATTCATCTTCAGATGTCTACATCCTGGTAGGGACTGTGCATGAAGAGGCCTCCCTCCTCAGGTAGGCATAGGTCACTGGGTCTGTGGAAATACTGGTTTGGTTTAGAGCTGCTATACGTACTGGCTTCTGAGGAGAGAGTTCTGCAGAGGAGGAACCGTCTCTTTTGTTTTAATGTTTCCAGGGCACAAACTCAAGGTTTAGAAGGAGTACTGTGATACATATATCCTCAGCCGGATGACAGAGCTTCCTCTGAAGTTGATGACAGTGTTAACAGTGATCATTTCCAAGTCCAACTGAATAGTACGGGGCCCCTTCACGGGGCGGGTCATCACCAGAGTAGCACTGATCGGTCCCGTTTGCTGTGCACAAAACAAGAGGAAACAGGTTAGATTTTAAAAAATGGCTCTTGAAAACTATATCACAGGTGAGACCACATTATGGCCATGGTCTTTGAGCAGCCGAAATAACACTATTTTCTGCTTCATTGTTGGAAGCTACTGCAATTCACGGGGGAGAGAGCTTCATTTCAGAATTTGGCTCCATTTCAGTATTTTGTATGAACTATCACCTTCTACAGTTTGTAAAGCCTTTGGGAACCCTGCACATAAAAGGAGTTATTGAACATAGAAGTTTGCTATTGTCCAAATGGAAAAAGATGAAAACACGGATTTAAGGTATACCCAAGCAGTAACACCTTTTTTGTGTGTGTGTGAGATATTATTTTGTTTAATGTAAAGAGTGCTATTACTTTGAAGCAGAGAACACCAAGAAGAGGTTATGTTAACAGAGCTTGGAGAACAGATGTTCCTATGTGAACAGGATCAGGGTTTGTTGTATAATTGCATATGTTAACATTGCAAAACCTTACCCTCTGAAGAGAGCTTTAAATATGTGAAGGCACTTCAGAAAAATATGTCTTTTAGTAAGTGGAAGCAGACCTTTGAAATATCTGGCCAGAACAGTGGGTTATGACCACTTAAAAATCAGAGCTTCTGACGTTAAAACCAAGTGCAATTTATTTTCCAGCAGAAACACAAAGGGGGACCAGTTTTACCACGAAATAAAGCATTATCTCTGACCAGAGAAGCCTGACAAAGCCATGCGGAGGAGCTGGGCCGTGGGCCCTGCCGCCTCAGCCCCCGGGGAACAGTGTCCCGGGCCTGGCCCTGCCCTGGCTGCCCTTCCCTGCCCTTCCCTGCCGTTCCCTCCCATTCCCGACCACCGCTCTTGCTCTTCCCAAAGCAACGACTGGGCACCACCTGCTGGCTACCAACCTGAGACGCGAACAGTGCTGCTGCCAGGGAGGGAACAGGACAGCTTGGGCAAGTGGAGTGGGTTAGGTGACAAATGGATGGGTTTGTGACAAATAAATCAAAGAAAACTAGCAGACTCGAGCAACGATGTTGGTCGCTGGAGCCTTAGCGTCTAAGTGGATGGACCAAGATGAGGGGAAAAGGTTGATGGGATCAGCAATGACTTTGCAACAGGAAAGATCTTGTGAGATGGAAATGCTAATTCTTGGACCGCTTGGCACTTTGGAATTTTGAAACATTTTCTTTTTTTTTTTTTTTTTTTTTAACAGTGAGAATCTGAGGCTCTTGGGAGAGATGTGTATTGGAATCTACCAAAATCCGTCACCGGTTTCTGTGAGGTGTGGGAACCAACAATAGCCACTGAACATCTCTCAATGTGAATATCAAAGCCAAGTTTTACCTAAGGTTAAAAATCAACCTTCTGAACGCCACCATCCTTGGTGGCTGTGCCTCATTCTGTGCAGACACTTCCCATCACCCCTGTGTGTCAGAGGTGCAGTGAAGATGACTGGGGAACAGAGATGTCTTCTGAGGAAAATTCAGATTAAAAAAACCTCAAAAGTACTTGTGTTTTCTCTAAAAGTGTCTGCATAAAATGTGTGTTCTTAGTGAAAAAGATACATAGCAAATAAAAGCAAAGAACCCAGAAAGTCAATTCTTGGGATAAGGGGTGGGGGCGGCTTGCTTACTTTTTTTGTTTTCAGGTTTTTCATTTTCCAATGAAGAGTTTAATAAAACAAACGAGAAACATTGCCTCTTCCAGTGACAAGTACTGATTGTCCATCAAATAAAAAAAGGTTTGGCACGACAGTTCCTCCTGAGCGTGGGAGATGTGAGCTATTCTTAGACATGGCTACAGCCCTGGACTTTCCTGAAACTAATGTCTCATAAAACAAGCATGTTTGCTTCAGGTAGGTTACCTTCCTGAAAGAGTCAGCAGCCCCTGCAGATCAGCACACCGCTCTGCCTGGCTGCATGTAAAAGTGCCTCATACTGAAGGTTTAAATGATATTAAAAACTGAGTTCTGCTACTGGAAGAATATTCAGCTAACAATAATATACTCTGGGTTTTCTCTACAGAGAAGAAACTCTGGGTTTTCTCTCGCCAGACTTACCCGCATGTAAAATTCCCTGCCCTCATTCCCTGATTTGATTTGGAAGATGTAATAGGCTCCAGGGTAACGAGTTGTTGCTTGCATCTGAAAGATGTCAGAAGGTACAGACCGCCCGGACACCATATCCATCACTCTGTACAAGATGGTGAATGGCTGATCTCTGCAACCGGCGTTTTCAGCTGGACACATGCAGCGGCTAATTGTCAGAGAGAAGATTGTCATCAGGGGTTACAAATTGCTGTAATATTTGTTTCTTTATATGCAAATACAGCTAAATAAATAAACAATGTGGTTGACCAGCTAAAAGAATCAATGAAACTTGTATTGAGTTTGCTCACTTTTTAGTATTCTCTGAGCTGCTATTCTGGCCTACCTATATCCCTGCCTTCTTTTTCTTCTAGACCAAAATATCTTGGCATCCTTTGTCTCCTCGAAAATCTGTACTTTCTTTAAAGCAGTTCTGCAGGTGTAGAATACCCTGTACATGTTTGTTCTGGTAGTAATTTAAACTGAACTGTCCCCAAAATAATGTTAATTGTTGGATCATTTCACTGATGCTACATAAATGTTGTATTCTTTGTTTGACAATCTTTTATGTACTACATGAAAACATACAGTGAGACATCCTGGATCAGACCAAAGCTCTAGCATCAAATGAAGAGCCCCAAGGAAGCGCGGGATAGCAAGCCAAGCATATGACACTGCCACCAACAGCCTCCAATCGTTTGTGACTCAGGAAGTTCTTGAAACAAAGATGTCTTCTGTATATTCATCAGCCCCTACTGCATTCCTTATCCATCAGCTTGTCCAGCTTCCCCTTACACCCACATGTGGAGCCAGGAGCTCCACAGCCCCCTTTACCTCTCCCTGCACTGCCCCTTGCTGACTTTGATGCTCACAACTCTTCTATTGAAAGAGAGCGGCCAGGCAAGCCCTGCTCATCCTCCTCACACAATGCAGGGTTTCATATTTGACCCTCTTTGTGGCTGAAGAGTCCTAACGTAGTTGTTTCTCACAAGGAAGCTATTCCATACTTTTAATCATCATCATTGCTCTTTATGAACCTTTGTCCAGTTATATTTCTTTTGAGAGGAGGGGAAGGAACTGCACAGTCTTGAAGATATGGGTTCACAATGACATGTGCTCTAAAGATATTCTCTACCTATTAACACCTCAAATTCAGATTGCTTTTCTGACCTCTAGTCAGTACTGAAGAGCATGGAACTATCTATAACGACTCTCAAATCTCAGTTTGGGCGGATTATGATCAGAGCAGTGCTCTTTATTTAATTTGTGAATTTTGGATTGTCTTTTTACTTTACATTAATCTGCACTGAATTTCACCTGCCATTTTTGTTGCGCAGTCATCGAGGCTCCTTCTGCAATTCTTTTCTGCTCACCCTTTTCTCTACTGTCCTCAGATACTGTTGTAGACTTTGCCCATCTCATGGTTTATCTTTTTTCCCAGGTTGCTACAAATATGTTGACAAAGTAGGTCCAGCTCAGACCTCTGCAGAACTTCACTGTGAAAGCTGGCAATTTAATACCATACTGCATTTATTTTTTATCTTTCAACCTCTTATTGTCCTGTGCCAGAGACTTCTCTCTTACTTATGTCTGCTTAATTTCCGTAACAACCTTATGTGAGGATCCTTCCAGAATCCTTTGGAAACCCAGACTGCATTAGCCCATGTGACCTAGCCACATGCTGCTGATTTCTTCAGAGAACTCTAATAAAGTTGTGAGGCAGGACGTCCCTTTATAAAAGTCATGTTGGGGAATTTACTGGAAAAGAGTTGGGTCTTTTTGCCTATTTTTTCTATAACCTCCACTACTGACACCAATTTCAGACAGTTCATCTGGCATGTCCCCCATAAAAAGGCTCCTGGCATTACAAACATCCAATTCCTTCTATGGAAAACACAGATGCAAGGAATTCACTTGGCTTTTATACTGACCACTTCTAGACATACGCCACAAATTAAATGCAGTCACATCTAGACACAAGCCAAAGCCACCAAATACAAAGCTCAGAGATCAACAGTTCTGGTGCAAGATGATCTGCAAGGACTCCATAGTTGAGCTCTGGGGTATTTAGATACAAAGGCTTCAGATATTTCAACTTCCAGTTTAAGACCCTACCACCTCTGAAAGTAGGTAAACCCAGAAATGGAAGAAGAGAACGTGTCCACTCCTCAGCTGCCCTAGTTAAAAAAGCAATGTAAAGTCATGAATAAATTATAATGGAAAGAAGCTGATTCTTCATGTCTTGCCTTTCTATAAAATCCTGTCAAGCCATCTCAAGTAATTGGGTTTAGTGCAAACACTATGGGTGAAATACTATGGGCTGCAATATATAGAGATCTGTCTGGGGCTGAAATATTTTGAACCCCAGGCAAGCACCTACATAAAAGTAAAAGAAACAGGCACTTTTTAGAAATGTGGGATTTATTTTTTTGCTTGCTCAGATGATTCCAAATTTAGACAGTAACTGTGCTAACAGCCCCATCCAGACATACCCAATTTCCAGACAAGGCAAATCAGTCTGTGGACTTTTCAGCACTTTTAACCTTTAAGCAGTAGAAAACTACCTGTATCCTGCTATAACTATCTAATGTTTTAAAGTACTTCCCAGACATAAGCTAGTTAATATTTACAGGAAATACTCATACTAATAAGCAGACTGCATTTGAGCGTATATGAAGTCAGTTAGTAATGTAAGTAAATGTCTCTTATTACATTGCAAACCTTGCTGTTTTCTCTACTCCCTGATAAGTGTTTTTCCAGTCTAACTTCCCACACATCTGAGTATCACATCACATCCCACCTGGTGACCTGGTAAGGAATTGCAATTTATTATGTTTATAAAGCTTACCAACGGTAAATGCAGCAACAGCATGTATGTATAGCTCTCTAGACACACTTCATGGCTGTGTTGTAAAAATGCAGCTTATTTGGTTCACTCTAGATATGCTTCACACAGATAGAATTTGCTTCTGTGGCTGTGGGTATGTTACTCACTTCTCATTAATCTGGATATAAGGCTCCTCACATCTTACTGGGTCTAAGCATTTATATTCTCCTGGGATATTGAAACACGTTTGCTGTGGATTGCAGGTGAAATTTCTGGTTTCACATTCATTGATATCTGAAACACAAGAAACAAGAGAAAGGCTAAAGCAGGAAAAAATGTGCAAGACACCACTCTTACAAACCAGTTTCCATCTTAAGGAATTGCCCCAAAATTCATAACACTTGTACTATGCGAAGTGGCCTTTGGATAACTGACCCCTCTTTTAAGATCAGTTTTCATTCCATTCATTTCTGCTTATTGGACTGCTCCCATATGCTAAGTGCTGCAAAAATAGAAAAGAAATTGGCTGCTCAAGCTGTCTGACTTTAGAGAATGGGAAAACTAAAGAGAGATGTGCAGCAGAGCCGAGAGCATCTGAGGGCTTTCCTGTGTAGCTGTTTCCTAGTCAGTAAAGTCTTACACCAACACACCAGTTGACCTCAGTGGGACTACTGACGTGATGAGAATTACATAATTGGCCCCTATGAGTATTTCACTATGCAATGCCAAGACCAAGCATCTCAATTCTTGAAAACCTCTTTCCAGACACAAGGCCTATTTTCTGGTCTCTTTGGGCTTTAATCAGTGCAGGAATGTTCTTACCTTGGCAGCTTCTGCTATCGTCAAGCAAGTTGTAGCCCGAAGGACAGATACAGTAGTAAGAACCAGGCGCATTCACACATTCGTGCTGGCAGAGGAACTCTGAGAAGCTGCATTCGTCCATGTCTGCAGTGGTAAAACAAAGTTTAGTGTCTTTGGCTTTACAGTCAAAAGAGCAGTCCCACAGGCAAGTGGCCATACAGACTACGTGCCCATCACTCCAGCTGGAGGTTGGCACCCTCCAGCTCCCTAGAGCTCCACAGCAACCTGGCAAAATGCTATAGAGGTTCTCGGTTAAACATTTTTTTTCCTAAGGAAAAGCTGCTGCTGAATACGATGCATGGCTTTTATTTATTTATTTTTCTTTTTGAATACCTGTCACCAGTTGGCCATGTTTTCAGTTCTGTTTTACGTCAGAGATAGAGCTACTCCAACAACAAAGCTGCAACTGTAATTTGAAAGGAGAGACTTGGCGATGGTTTTCTTTTTTTTTTTTTTATTTTTTATTTTTTCTGGAGAGCAAACTTCCCCTTCCCAGGGCCACATGGGTCCCAGCAGAACTCTTGCAGCCAGCCCCGGCTGTTTTATGTTTTTTAGCCTCTAGCCAGTTACTTCCAAGGCATTCCAGCAAGACTACAGAGCTCATCCCAGCTTGGGTCAGACCTACTGGAAGGCCCAGCCATCTCCCAAATGATACCCAGGAAGCTAAGCAGTCTGTCAAATCTCTGACCGAAAGCAGAAATTGTGCTCTTTTCCCCTTGCGCTCATGAATTAACCAGGCATTGTATTCTGCAGAACTCTGCTCAAGCGAGAAGGATGAACTTCAGAGCTGCACATGGAGGCATGGCTGACTGAGGGGAAAACACATGCAAAGGCACTAGACAGAGGGAGCCTGCAGTTAATCATTTCCTCATTTCCCTGGTCAGGGGAAGAGAGAAACAAAGGCCAGAGCTCCAGCCAGGAACTCCCAAGTTCTTATTCCCAGCTCTGACATGTTGACTCTCCCAGGCAAATGACTTTTACTCTTCAGACTGAATTTCCCTTTCTTCTAAATTGGGCTCAGTCCATTTATTCACTTTCGGTGTTTTGTGCAGATGGACTGAAAAGTATTTGAAGTCCAAATATGTTAAAGTGGCTTTATGGCTGCAACCACATTATCAAAAGGGAGATGAAAGGAACTCTACACCTACACAGTGCTGTTACTGGGTGACTTGCCCCAGTGAGTTCACTGAAAAAAACACCTTCCTGACAAAACATGGACCAAGGGCTGACTCCCGAAAGGGACGGAGATATCACCCATCCCCTTGAGGTGTCCTAGCCCAGTGCTCCAGCACATCAGATTCATATAACCTGTGCTCAGCTGCCGTCAAGTGCTGGAGGGACTTAAAGCCCTCAGGGTCCTACATTTCTGCTGCTGAGCCCACACAGGACAGACACATCTTTGCAGTTCCTAAATAGTTCTGCTGACTACCCGCAGGGGACAAGATGATAGGAATTTCAGAGTGCATCTAATGCACATGCAAGACCTTTGTGATTAGAAAATAATGCCGATGTTGGGAAAGCCAGGTTGAAATCTGCCTCTCTCCTTGAATTGGGGCAGGATGCCTCCCATCTTCAAGGTAAGCTGGCTGCTAGGCCATGGACTAATCCAGAGGCTGTTGAAGTACCTTTGGATCCTGGGTGTCTCACAGGAGTGTCCTCCTAACCAGGCACTCCCTTTGAGAGCCTCAGCAATGTCTAGTGATTGCTTGTGAAGTGAAAAAAGCTCATCCAGAGAAATGTGACCTGCTTTGACAAGTATTTTCTTGCACAGAATTATCAAGAATAGATTTTGTGCTCTAAATCTGGGTCATGGAAAGTCCCTTTTGCTGGCTTAACTCTCAGACATGAATGAGCCTCTTCTGTTGCCATTTTGTACTGGCAATGTTTATGTGGCATTGCACTGAACTTAACTTGTTCAGGCCCCCAACTAGCTGAGGAGCACATAAAAAGGTGCAGGAGTCTAACTTAGAAGCAGAAACTTCATTAAGAAAGCAGAAAGCTTAAGTTAGGTGCTGCAGCTCTAAATGTTAAACACGTAAGACCCTTTAGAGATTGAAGTCTTTCTTCTTTCCCTTATAATAAGGAGCTTTGCAGGGAAGAGCAGCTTTGGAAACACTAATCTATACACATACTGCATATCACATGCCTTCTGTCTCTGAAACAGCATGTTACATCTGTTTACTGTAAATTAAAAAACAAGTATTTTCCAGTGTGTTTTTCCTTCCAAGAAATATTGGCTGGATTCTCTAATTTTATCAGGCTGTGGGAACATTAAGCACAGAAATAAGTTTTGCCTTCAATTAAAATAAAGCAATAAAATAAAAAAATATCCAAGAGAGGAAAAAGTACAGTGACATAAGCACAGTTTCTTCTGCTATATGTGGTGAACAAATTAGCAATAGCTGTACTAAGAAACCATATATTGTTGCTGAAGTGTAGCCAGAGCCATACAGGGGAAACTGGGGAAGGTTTCAGGCAGAAGTGTGGAGTTGTAAGAGCAAGAGGAATACATGCATGCAACAGACAACTGGAAAAGTGCTTTATATATAGTATTTCTTTAATCATGGAAGAATGTTCTAGGACAGTCCTTGCTTTATTTGCTCTAATAAAGCTTCCTGTTCAGCATTTAGAATGCGTCGTCTTATGTTTTGTTGTAATATTTAGCTTATTTCTTTAAAACCATTTGCAGCCCTCCTCCATTGTGCTTTTCTGGATATTTGCAATATGCTTTAACTGGAAAGGAGATCATATGAGTTGCAGCTATCCTGCTGCTAACCATGGACCAAGGCAAAAAAAAGCATGTACAAAACAATACATTGGAAGAATAAAACTTAATATAATTAAAGAAACCAAAACAACAAATGACTAAAGACAGTTACCACTGCAGTTAACTCCATCAGCTTCCAGTTCGTAGCCAGGTTCACAGCGGCAGAGAAAAGAGCCGTAGGTATTGACGCAGGTCTGAGTGCAAGGATTTTCACTTGTGCATTCGTTCACATCTATGGGAAACCAATGCCCAATGCATCAGTGACTTCTCCCCAAACTCTATTTTCAATTCATTACTGTAAAGCATTTTGAAGAGATTAGCTGTACAGTCAGAATGATTTGTTCTCAAAAAATATAACCAAGTCAGTATTGTTTATTGGGATTCAGGCTGATGCATGGAAATAGCATGTTGGAAACGCAACATGCGTGGAAATGAAGCATTTTGGGAATGCCTTCAATCAAAAAAATAACATGGAAAATGGGGATTAAATGTTTATTACAAATTCTTCTGTTTTTATCCTGCAATTTTAAAAACATTGAACTGATTTTGTCATAACAGACCTGAGACAAAATGCAGCAGAATGTACCTGAGGAAGATAATGCAATGAGGAACGGTCCTTATGGAAACCTAGGGCTATGACAAAACCTTTTTTCCTCCTTTTTAGAACATTAGCAGCTTCTGGAAAGTCCTCACATCATTACACACCATTTCCTGCTGCATGTGGGAAGATGCTCCCTGCTTAGCTAGGGAAAGGCTTCATGAAGAGCTTGCGTTGACTTTGATTCAGGTAGCACATCACAGCAGAAGGTGGTCTAATGCTCAGGACCCAAGTATGGAGCTTGGGAGACTCAGATATAATTTGCTGATCTGACAGAGTTTTTCTGTTTCAGATGGGTCACACAGCCTCAGATTTTAAAAGTAACTTCAGTACCTAAACTGTCTGTAGTTTAAATGAATTGAGTAAATCTGTATTATAGGGGGCTTGGGCCTCTGTGCATATTTTTTCTGATACTCTGGTCATGTTGCCCCTGTACCCCTCTGAGGTACTGTGAAGCTACAGAATTATCTCAGGCTGACAAGCTTATAAACACTTCCAAAAGCAATGCTGGGAAAGTTACTTGTGTTCTAAAAATGAAGCAAATTTTAGGGGTTGGGACAAAAGACTTCAGTCATGGTTTACCATACACAGTACCTTGGCATGATCTTCCATCGTCATTAAGGGTAAAGCCTGGGTTGCATGTGCAGGAGTAGGAACCGGGCACATTGGCACACAGCTGCTGGCAGTAGCCATAGCGACATTCATCTATATCTACAGGTGGGGAAGATGGAAAGTAGAGTGGTCTGCATTTTCATGTGCAGGTACAAAGCAGCAAACACACTGAGTCAACGGTACCACTAACAGCGTCCCGGTTACAGATCTAACAACCACACTTACAGGTGTTCAGACCCAGAGTTATACTTAAATTACATCTCTACCCAAAAGAACGCAGTAATGTATTTTTATCCAGCTGACATTTATCAGTATGTCCTATGAAGTGATTGTCTTTGCTGTGATCTTCAACTTCATGCGATGCCATGAGGAAGCCCAGAGTCAGTCCCTTTCAGCAGTTACTTCGAAGCATACCTCATAGCTGGCACAGCCCATCATCACAAGCACAGCCAACGTTGTAGCAAAGTTTTGTCAGAATCAAGATAGAAAACGTTGACCTCCACATATACCAAAGCTACTCACTAAAAAAGCGATGTCTTTGTTACTAGATGCTTCTTTTTTAGAGAGGATATTCTTTAAGGACTTCTTTCCAAATAGTCACATTCACATTTTATATGAAATTTTATCTGACAAGTTATAGACTCTAAAATGTAAACAGTAAATTTACTGCCAAAATAGCAGTTTGGGCTGAATTGCAGCATTAGCAATACATGCAACTGACTGTTATAAGCACAAGAAAATGCTGTAAGGTACGCATGCTGCTAAGTGCTAGAAGAATTTTGCTCCTGGACTAAGAACTGGAATGAAACGCCTGGGGTAGTTGTCCTTTCCAAGGCTTTACATTTCTTTTGGTATCAACTGGCTTTTGATTTATGGAGACTTTTTGTAATGGCTACGTTCAAAGCTTTGAAGTTAAGTTTCTGCAGTAGAAAACCAAGTGTATTACCTCCAGTCAGTTTGCCAGAACAAGCAAAGCGGTAAGGCACAAGCTTTGGTGAAATGGCCCCCATTAGGTTCCAACGCATGTGAAAATCAAAATGACAGTATTCTTCCCATGGTTCACATGTCTATATACATATCTGCATGAATTCCAGCAGTTCATTATTTGTTAGCTAAATTGGTTGCTTCCTGTTTTAGTGTTAAATATTAAGAATGTTTTGGGAAACTGAATTCTTGACCGACTTGAACATTTACATGATGTGGTAATACCATAAAACCAACAATGTTGTGAATCTGTTGTATAAGTAGCTACATCCTGCAATTCAAGTTTATGTTCTTGGCCTCACTGAGGTAGTTTTGCCATAGAAAGTCTCAGGAAACCATTCTGAAAATGTCAAAAGTCTTGGAAATATTCTCTCTCTGTAAAAAAGCAAGGACACTGACACTCAGTTTTACACTTACTAGCTTTTATTTCCCACTGCATTCTAAATAGCAAAATAACCCAAAGGCCAGGGTCAGCTATGGTATTTACACCAGCAGTAGGCTTGGCCTAAATAGTGCAAAAATTGACGTGAGTTTTAAGTAAATTTGGGCAACCTAGTGGAGTGGAGGGTGTCCCTGCCCATGGCAGGGAGGTTGGAACTAGATGATCTTTAAGGTCCCTTCCAACCCAAACCAGTCTATGATTTTATGATTCTAAATGAATATCTCATTTCACTGACACAACGCATTGCTTTAAATACATGCTTTGGCTTTTGCAGGACTGTTATCTGAAGAGTGTGTCATGTTGCGGATAAGGAGTTTTACAGAGCTTCTTGTGGGTGGGTCATGCGGACACTGCTGTACTGACCCCTCCTGTATAAACTTTACTGGGATAATTACAATAGGTAGAAGTGTAGCTTTTTGTAACTGTCATTTACTAACAGTGCACCATAAAAGCCTGTCTCTAAAAACCCAACCCAGCCCTCTGATTACATTAAATAGTCTTTTACTGCTTTATGCCAGCAAAAATCACTTCTTCAAGGCCATGGAGTATGGAAAACTGAGACATTTTTGACACTTAGGGAAAAATATAATGACTCCAAATGCAATTTGCTTTTAGCTCTTTGCATTGCCTTGTAATAATGCACCCCATAATAAAGTGGGCAACACTGGGATGTTCTTGCCTATTTTAAATGGCATAAACAGATACTCAAATCAGTTCAGCAAAGCAGCCACTTCAGTTCTCTGGTATATCCATCAAGCAGTAAAGCACTTTAGATCCATGTCCAAAGCCTGAATGCTGCATACAACCCTGAAATTTGGGCTGTAACTGGGAGAAGTAAATGGGTAACACAACAGGCTGTGTAGAGCAGAATCCCGCTCCCTGCCCTTCCTCATCCCCACCCCACCACGTATGCCTGCACAGTCCCCGGCACAAGCTTTTTTTCTCCAAGAGAAGAAGAATTATCAGAGATTAAGGAGCAGGGGGCTTGGAGACTTCATATTGCAGGGGAACTACGAGAGAGTGACTCCCCAAAGCAGCTATGGCTGCGCAGACCCCACTTGGACGAGGCTCAGCTCTGTCCCTGCCAGGTGAGTTACACAGCAGCTGTTTGCAGTAGTTAGGAAAGCAGCCGTGAGTCAGTCCTTCACTGGAATTGGTACTTGGGAGGAGAAAGTTGGAAAATAACTGGAGAGGCTCCAGGGATGAATGGGCAGGGAAAGCCCGTTCTCCTTCCAGCGGAGGTGTTGTGACAGGATGGTCCAGCTCCGCAGAGCTGGCAGGCAAACAGCCTGCACCGAGGGGGGGAAAAAAAGAGCAAACTTTAAAAAAAACCCAGTTGTATCCTATCTCCCAGGTCCTATCTGTGTACCTAAAATTAACGTCTACTTCATCATCCCATGGGCATGTCAAGTGAGGGGAATGGGCTGGGGGAGAGGGGAGCTGGAAGGTTTTCCCATGCTGTTTGTGGAGGGATGTTTTTTCAACAGTGCTGAGCTCAAAGGATGAACAGGACATTGCTGCAAGGAAATTGATAAAATCAAAATGAAACTGCTTGGAAGCTACTGAAATGGCACCTAGTTCAGAGATAATTTTTTTCTCCACGCCCAAGCAAAGGGGTTGGTTGAACAGGGATTTACTGGCCTGTTTCTCGGTGTCAAATGCTGATCCCTTCAGGTCCAGACTGTCACGGTGTGGAAAGGACAGATCTATTTGGGAACAGATCTTTTTGCATACATGCCTCTGATTGATCTTATATGAAAGGGAATCCTTCAGACTGGGAATATCAAAATCCCACGTGTAACATGGGTGCTGGTCATATGGCATTTACATCTACATTTTTGTTCCACGAGGGAGCCTCTCTGCCAAGCATACTGTTGGCACTTACAAATACGAAAGACATCGGTTTCCACGTAGCCAAAGGTTTAACTGTGTGCTTGACAAAGATGCCCAGTGACATTATTTCAGCTATTCAGTGGTACACATACACAGATACACAAATCTCACATCGCACGAGGTTTTTACCTAAACACTGGCCTTCTAACAGCCAGTAGCCTTCAGTGCAGGAACAGGTATAGCCCCCCTCAGTATTTATGCAGATCTGGGTGGGGTTACACTGGTGAGAATCTGATGCGCATTCATCCACATCTGCAACACAGAAATACAGCAAGAAAATATTAGAAATGGCAACAACAAAAGATTGTTCACACTGTACAGGGACTTGCACTCACAAGGTGTACACTGGGTCCGTGCGAGGAACCAAAGTGTGGTGGAGAAGAGAGAATGACCATAACCTGAAGTAAAAGTCATAAGAATAAATCTCTGAGGGCAGTGAGAACTGAGGGTGCTCATCAAATCTCTCCCTTTTGCAGATGACCCAGTGTTTCTCAGAGCTCCTCAAGACAGGGATTGCATTACCTTGAGTTTTTTATTACTTCCACATTTGCTTTGTCACTGAACTGCAATTTCCATGCCACAGGGCAGTGTTCAGCCCTAGGGAAGGGCTGCTGAAAGGGCTATATATCCCCACTGCAGACTAAGAGATGAATGGGAGTTCTAGACATGTACAAACACAACTCAGACATATATAAAAAAAATTACTTCCTACCCCCACCAATGCAGATTATCCCACTGTAATTTCTCTGACAGAAGGTTCAACCAAAATCAACCTTTACCTGAGAAGAAAAATGTATACTTCCCTGGAATCAATTTCCTGACAATAAAACTCTTTTCTTTTTTTTCTTTTTTTTTTTTTTTTTACCATCCTTATTGTTTTTAATGTATTTGACTTTTTATTACAACCCCTTAGGGAGTTTTTGCTGTGGGCTATTTTTATTTTTTTTGCAAAGGAGGTGAATAGCATTCCTACATTCATATAAGCCAGGACACTGGAACCTAACTGATTAAAAATGCCTTTCTGAGTCATAAGTTCAATTTGAATCCCTCCTTGCTCAATCTCTTCCCTGATGTTTCTGGCATCGGGTTTACCTCTAGATGTCAGAAATGGAAATATCAAAAGATAAATTGTATCATTTTTTCAGCCAATTCAGATTTCTATGTTTTATTTATTGATACCTAAACTATTTTTTATTCCAGCATACTGTGCACTGGCCTTTGCTGAAGTACTATGTCATCTGAGCAATGCTGCTCCCTTGATCCCTCCCTGATTCTTATTAACCCAGACTTCGTTGGGTCATGACTGAAAGTATCTCACAAACGCACTGGGCTGGAGCAGGCGGCAGAGGACAGGAATTATCTCTCAGTATCTGCCTCTGAGGCACCCAGCACAGCCACATGGCTGTAAAATCCCAGTAGTCATGAAATAACTGATCCAATCTACCACAGCATCATATCTAACATGTTTGGATATATAAATAAATACATACATATTATATATATGGAGAAAGTCTAGGGTTCTTATCTTGCCAATGTCTGTACCAGAGCCATTTGTGGTGAGTCAAAGCTGGTAAGATAACAAGAGTGGCACAATTAGAGGTAATTAGCTCTGTCAGAAATCAGTTCCCACATATTTACGGTCCAGAGGAAAGGTTGGCAAAGTGGTGGGGGAAGTGGGAAAGGAGTAAGATAACAAGTCTAGACTATATAAGTACATAAATGTGTTGTGCAGTTTATCTATTGCTTCTGTGATTGGGCTAAAAATTCTGGATCCTCCCTTTATACAGGGTATCACACATAATTGGCAGCATTGGAACACAGATTTTATCTAACCATAAATTTAATAAGGATGACATTAATATTTTCTAAATGAAAAAGCTTTCTATTTGTCATGTTTGCTTATTGTTTTAGGAGTGGGATCTTGGGGACTTGCCAACCCTGCTGTTTCTAGCCTACTCCAAACTTAAAAAGGAGATTTTCATTTTCCATGCTACCTGCTTTCAGAAATATTAATAGGTGAAGACCAGTGGAGACAAAATGAGGGACAGGGTCTTGCCACCATGTATGGTAGCAATGCTGTTTGAAGCCTACAGATGCTGTGGTGCATCTTTCTTGCAAGGGTACAACATGTACCCTTCACCGAAAGCAATGGGTGGCTGCAGGATCAGTTTTGTCCCTGAGTCATCTTTGTAGCAGTTGCATGAGCAGCAGTGCAATCACTCAGGAAAAGTAAGGCATCACTCCTCTTTCCTTTGCTATCTACCAAGCAGATTTCTTTGCTTACTCCCAATTTTTGCCTTTTCTGGTGGTATTGGAGACATATTTGCATCTGAACACAAAATTTTTTAGAATGGAGGCTACCTGTAGATTTTCTGCTGCACTTACTTAGAAAACCTGATCAATCTGAAGTTATCTATGCAGAATACCTTGACTCCCCATGTTTTACACTGAATCATACTTCACTGACTTAATGAAGTTTTATGTAGTATAAGCAGCATTACTGATAGCATAAAATCTTTCTGCTTGGGCCTGAGTGCACACACCCAGTTCTACATTACATGTCTCTGGCTTCTTCTAGGATTCCCCCTTACCATGATGCGCCATTAAACTCTGACAGGCCCAGCCAATGCAATCAAATCAATTATTTTTGGCAAGCAGCCTTCTCAGTACAAACAGATAGTGTAATCCCAGCCTGTCTGCCAGGGGTTATTTGCATTTCATGGGCACACTAAGTGAAAGCTGGTATTTGCACACTGAATAAAATGTTGGTGCAACAATTGGCTAACCATTAAGTATCCTCTTGAAGAATATCAGAGGTGGGAGGACAGAGGGTGCCTTGCCCAGCCCATTTTCATGGTGCAGCATACAGTGAGAATTGGCATGATTGATAAAGTCAAAACTAGACATTTGCCAGGGAAAGAAAAAAACCCCAACACTTATTTCCACTGGGGAGCAAACTATCCATAAAACTTTGAGAGATTGCATATAATGGATTCACTAGACTTAAGTGCCGCATAGAAACTATACCAAAACACTCCCAGGGCATTTTTGGTTGAGTGGAAAATTGATAGTGGAAACAATCTAACAGCTAGTCAATAATGTGTAAATAATTTCTTATTCTGGTTGCACAGATTATTATTTCTGTCCCATTCAACCATAAATTCTAAGTGTGTTCATGCCCTGGGAATATCACTTCAAAGCTCATTTGTATCACTCTACTCACTCGAGTAAAACTGTGATGCTAAATGTATATGATACTAGATTGTCAACAGTTTTGTAGGTTCAAAGCAGATAAGACAAATTCCTAGAATAAAAAATTGTAAGGACTACTCAATACAAGGACAGCACATGTGACTAAAAAGTCCCTGAGATGCAGTTCTCTGGATCCTGGAAGAGTACTTCTGACCCAGCATAACTTGCATTGCAGTCTTCACCATGGAAAGAAATCCCACAATGACTGTCTGAGCCCCAAAGTAAAGTCTAATCAGCTGGAAAGCAGAAGAGTTACTACAGGGAAGCAAGCTAGCAAGAAACCCTAGAAACCCCACTGCCCCCCATCCAAGGTGTTAATAGATTGTGATATTTGATGATTTGGACATCAGTACCGTGAAATCATCAGATGGTGTCACCCATCATGGATATCCAAGGACAGTTTTCGTAATACTGAACCTTCTTTTCATACCTTTCTTTGTCAAGATCCTTACAAAACATGACCTGCATCCCAAGAGCAAGTCTAGGTTTTACTAATAGCTAGTTTTATTGGAGACCTCTTCTGTGATTTTGGCTAAATTACTCAGTATATGGCTACAAGTGGAATTGCCATGAGGTGAACTGGGAAGCAAATATAAATTAGATCTGTCCTCAGTGAAAACAGATTAAGATACCTGGTGGTTACTGTGCATGACAAGGAACTGGCACAGTGGCAGTGACCACACTGTAGCTCATGAGCTGAGGATTTACCCTCACTCATCCTTGCTCTTCATCTTCAATGCCCTGCTTCCTATCTGAAAAATAGAATAGCTGTCATAGTCCAGCTTCCCTCACTGTTTAGCATCTAAAACTATTCAGGGCAGGGCCTGTCCTCTTATACATAGAGTCAGTTCACAATTAGTCCATTTTTATTTGAAGCATTCCAATCCTAATTCAAATAAAACTGTACAATGAAACCCTGTAATGTCCTACTTGGTGATAAATACCAGCGGCCCTGAATTTTAACTGGGAAATTCAAGACTAAGAAATTGAAGGACTAGCCTGTGATGACTCACAAGGTAGAAGCAAGAACAGGTCACAAACATTTCCAACTTGTAGTCCTTCATGTAGCTCAATACAACCTGACCCTATTATATGAACACTTAAAGATGCGACTTTTTCAGAAATTTCATGCAGTCTTTGTATTGGCTAATGAGATCTAAAGTAAAAGAATTCTGAAAGCATTATGTTCTGCTTGGAGACCTCAGAGGCATCAAAGGCTCTTTCAGCTAACCTTGTTTCTTCTATGCTACTCACAACATTACTGTCCTACCCTAATGATGCATTGAACCTCAAAGCTTCCAGTAGTTACTGAAACAGGGAGAGAACCATTGACAGTCAGTGGCAAATTGAAAGAGTTATCTAGCTACCTGTCCTGGTTTCAGCTTTCTAGTAGCTGGTGTAGTGCTGTGTTTTAGATTTAGTATGCGAATAATGTTGATAACACACTGATGTTTTTAGTTGTTGCTAGGTAGTTGTAGTGTCGACACTAAGTCAAAGACTTTTCAGCTTCCCACGCCCTGCCAGGTGCACAAGAAGCTGGGAGAGCACAGCCAGGACAGCTGGCCCACACTGGCCAAAGGGATATTCCCTGCCATATAATGTCATGCTCCAGATATAACTGGGGAAGCTAGTTGGGAGGCAGGATCGCTGCTCGGAAACAGACTGGGCATCGGGTTGATTTTTTTTCCTCCAGTATGTGCTGAGCAATTGCATTTGTGCATTTCTTACTTTTTTTTATTATTACTGTTGCTATTGCTATTACTATGACTATTATTACTATTACTATTATTATTCTCTTCCTTTGTTATCCTATTAAACTGTCTTTACCTCAACCCACAAGGGTGTTTTTTTTTATTCTCCTCCCCGTCCCCTTGGGGAAGGGAGGGGTGAGCAAGCAGCTGCGTGGTGCTTAGTTACTGGCTGGGGTTAAACCATGACAGTAGCACAGCTTTTCTTACCCTTACAGACAAGACTAGAACTGTTGCTGTGAAGCTACATTTCTAAACAGGACAATGTTAAAAGTTGTTATAAGACCTAATCATTTTGAATAAGCCTGCATTTTCCCAAGTAACTAGTGACTCTGGGTGACTCCTTAAAGGTTCCCGATTTTGAGAGAGCAGCTGTTCAGCACTTAAAACAACACTAAGGAACCTAGGCAGGGCAGGATGGATCCCTGATCAAAACTTCTCTTGCCTAGCAGTGCTTGGCCAACACCGGCTCTGGATGTCTTGGCTCTTGATTTTGCTGCTGTGTGCTATCAAATTAGCAGTCATCTATATTCTCCCATCCATCCTTCCAGTTGTTGTGTTCACATTACTGCTCCCACAGCTAGTTCCAAGGGCATAAGTTCAGGCAGAAGTCCAGACTGAAATTAAAATTTGTCCTGAAGTGGGAATGATTCACTTTGTTACTTCCCAGCTGAATACTGAGAGCACGGCCCATCCAGACCACTGCTCTCTGCCTCCTAACAAATACCACCTGAAATGAACACAGAGCTTCATGGCTCAAAGCTGTGAGTTTTAAAGATCTTTGGTTTACTGACTGAATGATAGAATAGGTAGGAGGCATCTCCACATACATGTGTCAGGAAGCCCTTGCTGCACGACCGTGAGCCTGAATACTCCAAAATTAACCACAACCTTCCCTCTCCGCTCGGGGTGTCTGCCTTAAAAATTTCTGGCTGTGGTGGTTTGGTCTAGCAACCCTGGGGTGTGATGTTCTGTTTACTTGACATTTTGACAGAGGTGAGGTGGCTGGGGCAGTGGGGTTTCATTTGGGGATTGGAAGGGTGGAGAAAGTGGGTTTTTTATATTTCTGGCTGACTGACTGCGTTTTGTGGGATGTGATGTGCTGATGCTTTGTTTTTATTGCTACAGATTGTATTTTTAATGGATGGCAGGATGCCTGGTGACTGGATAGATATCATTTACAGTGTTAAAATAAATAAATGAACTAATTGTGTTTAGCATGCAAATTACTGGCTTTGTGTATTATTATCTGTAAAAGCTAGCAGTAAGCTTCATGGATTCTTTAGAATTCAGCCACATCATAGAACGATGAATGATTTTTTTTTTAATTCATTGCCCATAAATTTAAAAAAAAATAAATTCAAAAGCCATATGCAAAAAAAAAATTGGGGCAGCATATTAATATAGTCAGAAAGAAAACCTAGATGTCAAACTGCAGCACAACACCACATCTCACCAGGGAGGCTAATTCTTATCAGAAGATATAGCGATCTTTTATACTGACTCGTGTCCACAAAGAATGCAAGACTGAGGCCATTCATTTATATTAATACTATCGCAAAAAAACACAGCATAAAAAGAAAAGCAATATTCTCATCTATTGAATCAAGACCAGACATACTCAATACTGCTCAAAAGAAAGAGGCTAAAAGTAGGAGACCAGAAATCTCAAGAGAGAGTCTTAAATGTGGAATCATGCTGTGAGTGTCTACAGGATCCTGAGGATCTGGTTTTGTTCCACTGTTATCCACATTTGGGATAAAATGCAGAGGATCATAAGCTGGTGGAGTTAAGAACTAAAAAACGAACAAAACTCATATAAAGGTGATTTGTTAGGTATAGTGGGCACATTTGAAAGTGCATTTCAAGACAGACAAATGCAAGGTCATATATCAAGAGTAAAAAATGTCATGAAAATAACCCTGGGGACATTAAAGATAATCACTTGAACATGAACTTTTCTTGGCACGGCGTTGCTGAAAGAGCAAGCATAAACATGAGAACACTAAGTAGACACAGGAAATTGTTCTTACCACTGTATATTGCATTAGTAAAATAATGACTGAAATACATTTCTGGTGTCAGCACTTCAAAAAGCGATATTGCAAAGAGATCAGGAAATCTCCAAAGAGTAATTTCAATTCACGAAAACTTGTCTCAGAGCAAGATAATTCCACATTTATTGATCTATTTGAGAAAAGGTTCAAGGCATATTTGCCTGGGATCTATAAACATCCTCAAGGAAACAAAGGTTTTAGCTGGAGATGGTCACTAAACCTAGCAAAAGACAATGGGATGAAATTTAGTGTTTAGAAGACAAAGTCAAAATAAAAATAAGGCACAAATTTTAGCAGTATGACTGATTAACCATCTGAAAAACATAATAAAGCCTGTGGTAGATGTTCCATTACATTAGGGCCTTATACCTGAACAGTATTTCTTTGAAATATGCTGTAGCAAAAATTGTATGCTTGAAACACCAACTGCTGGATAAGGTTCTATGGCCTGAGTCACAAAAAAAAGACAGATTATGTGGTCAAAGTGGTGTCTTACGATCTTCATAGAATGATTTAACATTGTTTAGTTATTTTTATCTGTATTCATAACCATCACACCTGAGACTTTCTGCTTACCTTACATCTTTTTTTAATTTCCTAGGCCATTAGGTGATCTATCTTGGCCACTGAAACTCTGAAAATGGGGATAGGAGTTTGTAAAGTTCTTCCAAGTGATTTCTCCTTTGCAAAGTTTTAAATGTATGTATGTGCAATTTTTCAGTTTTTGTTTGTACTTTTATCAATAAATTTGATTTTTAGTAGGATATGTTTATAATAACTGCATAAAAAGTACGTAAAACATAGAGAATGTTGATAGCTGTGTTGGGTTTGTGTGGCAAGGTTTTGGTAGCGGGGGGGGCTACAGCTGTGAGAAGCTGCTAGAAGCTGCTAGAAGCTGCTAGAAGCTTCCCCTGTGTCTGACAGAGCCAATGCCAGCCGGCTCCAAGACGGATCTGCCACTGGCCAAGGCCAAGCCAATCAGCGCCTCTGTGATAACATATTTAAGAAAGAGAAAAACAGAGAGTGCTTTTGCAGCCAGAGAGAGGAGTGAGAAGATGTAAGAACATCTGCAGACACCAAAGTCAGTGCAGAAGGAGGGGCAGGAGGTGCTCCAGGCGCCGGAGCAAGATTCCCCTGCAGCCCGTGGTGAAGACCATGGTGAAGCAGGCTGTCCCCCTGCAGCCCATGGAGGGAGGATAAGGGGGTGTAGCGATTCCACCTGCAGCCCATGGAGGACCCCACGCCGGAGCAGGTGGAGACACCTGAAGGAGGCTGTGGCCCATGGGAAGCCCACGCTGGAGCAAGCTCCTGGCAGGATCTGTGGATCCGTGGAGAGAGGACCCCATGCCAGAGCAGGTTTGCTGGCAGAACTTGTGACCCCATGGGGGACCCACGCTGGAGCAGTTTGCTCCTGAAGGTCTGCACCCCGTGGAAGAGACCCACACTGGAGCAGTTCGTGAAGGACTGTAGCCCGTGGGAGAGACTCACGTTGGAGAAGTTTGTGAAGGACTGTCTCCTGTGAGAGGGACTCCATGCTGGAGCAGGGGAACGATGAGAGGAGTCCTCCCCCTGAGGATGAAGAAGCGGCAGAAACACCATGTGATGAACTGACCGTAACCCCCATTCCCCGTCCCCCTGTGCCGCTGGAGGGGGCAGAGGTTGAAGCCGGGAGTGAAGTTGAGCCCGGGAAGATGGGAGGGGTGGGGGGAGGTGTTTTGAGATTTGATTTTATTTCTCATTCCTCTACTCTGTTTTGCTTAGTAATAAATTAGATGAATTCCCTCTCTAAGTTCAGTCTGTTTTGCTCGTGATGATAATTAGTGAGTGATCTCTCCCTGTCCTTATCTTGTCCCACAAGCTTTTTGTTGTGCCTTTTCTCCTGTCTAATGAAGGAGGGGAGTGATGGAGCGGCTCTGGTGGACACCTGGCCCTCAGCCAGGGTCAACCCACCACAATAGCGTTCTTATTCTAGAAGATGTTGGGTCGTCAGCCTAAAGATGTTGGACATGCCAACCACCTTCATCTCAGGACATGTAGAATAATTGCATCTTTATGAAGCATGAAGCAAGGTAAAGAGGAAGAATCCAAGTTATTACCACAGACAATCTGTTGAATCAAAGAGCCAGAGAGGACTAAACTGCAGTTCAGGGGAAGTGGACATGCTGGAAGTAGGAGATTGTTTGGCAAGCTAAGTGACTTTAGGAGGTGGAAAGCCAGGGGAGAAAGCCAGCAGACAAGAGGAGAATGAGAAGAGGTGCTTAGGAACTCAAGCACCTGCCTACTGGAAGGTGGCATTCAAAACCTGTAAGCAAAGACATTGTTTGCCTTTCTTCTGCTCAGAAAAGCAGGGCTTTGTGCATAAACAGGGCTTTATGCATTAAAGAATACAGAAGAAAACTAAGTCCTTGAGATCAGCTTGTCAGTTCAGGGGCAATCTCAGAGTCCTTCAGGAAAAGACTTTCTTGACAAAAAGCTACATTTAAAAGAAAAAAAAATTAAATAAATATATTGATGAGTTTCATTCCAGTATTTATGAGTGTGTGCTCACATACCACACCACAGAGAAAATGCATGGGGAGAGCTTACCCAAAAAGTTCCATCCCAAGGAGATAATTTGCACCTGCCACTACAGGGACAAGGGAGACTACTACCTTGTTAAGTCCATCCACCGGTGTTGAAAGTGGTGGGATCCGTGACTGCACTTATCCCTCCACAAGCGAGGTCCATGCTCAGAGTGCTGTGACCATTCCGCTCCCTCCATGACAACCCCTTTCCCTGCTGGCTGGCAAGGTGATAACACCCCTAGCAGAGCGCTATCATGGAAGAACGTGGACTTATGTTCTCCGAGCTAGAACCACATTCTTGGAGACTTTGGTGATTAGAAGAGAAACTTTGCTTGGACTCTGTATTCAAGAGGGAAGCCAATGTGGACAGCAGATTTCCAAGATGATATGCTTTTGGCAATGTGCGCTGTTTCGCAGATGGACTGTTACATTTTGTTCTATTTGGAACATATTTAGCATGCATGACTTCCTGTCTTAAGTAATGAATTCTTATAATCATGCCACAAATTTCTGTGGGTCACAGTAGTAGCTACGGCTGTGTTTCATTCTTTTGACCAACCATTGACAAAAGTGGGTATGTTTTTGCCATCATGATTATTTGAGAACCATTAGCACCATGGGGTTCAACGCAGTAGGGCTGAAGATTAATTTGACACTTGTGAGAGCACAGGTCTTGCAGAGCAAAAAAAGTTTGCCATGAAAAGTCGCCTTCCCCCTTCTACTAGGAGGTATGGGTGGTTTGGGGGTCCAACTTCTTTATTTTATTCTGTCTGTATTTTAGTCCCACTGTTATACCAACACAACCCCAGGAGATCACCCTGCTCTTGAGATGAAAAGTTCTTGCAGAGAGGCTCTGCAAGTTGTGAGCTTGTTCCAGAATCTCTGTCTGCTCAAACACTGAAGCTCATTCAGTCATTTATAACCCTCAGGGCTCCATTTTAAAATAATACAAAGATTGGATGTCTATTTTTTTATAGGAATAATTGCACGCCAGGACTAAACATTCGAGCTCAGTAACATGGGTATCAGTTCCAAGATTACTTGGAACAGAGCACTTTCCCCAAACTTCTCCCCCACTCCTTATTTGGACACTGAGAAATAATTTCCTCAGTAGTAGATTTTTACTTAGTGAAATCACATGTTTTCTCAAAACTTTTTTTTCTCAAGATAATTACATTTGATAAGAAAAGGGGAGAAATAACAGTACCACATTCCTAAAGTGCAGACTGAAGCCAAATTCAAACTGCTGCTGTGTGGGGTCAGTGTTTTTTTCCAAGGACGACTGACCCTGCTGAGCTTGGACACAACCCAAGATCAACTCCCTAAACACCTGTTTAATTGCATATTTCAGTGTCTGAGGACTTGCCATTGATTGCCGAATTCATTTTCTATCTATCTGCACATATGCGTTATGTTATTGGTTGATTGCTAAACAAGGATTAAAGTGTTTTTTTCACATAGATGGTCAGCCTGGAAGTGGATACTAAGTAGTGCTGAGGCATGAATCTGTAATGCTGCTCCTTTCTGCCTGGTATGAAATTGCTCAACATGTGTCACAGGTTCTAGATCTCCTGCCAGCTATCTGAGCCCTTCCTTAGCTAGCACACTTTTAACATTACTCAAAGATGATAAACAACAGCTAAACTGTGAAAGAACTTTGGTCTCTGAGCATAGTTCTGATCTTGCTTTTGTGACTGAGGTTTATAGGACAGCCATGCAGGTAAGTGCATAGCAAGGGGACAAAAGGGGCACCAGCCACACACTTGGCATCACCTGCATGACTCCCACCAGTTCCCAGGGCTCCCTGTTGGTACGAGATCACACCCAGTTCCATGGAGTATTACCAGCGTCCCATGAGAGCCTTTTCACAAATGCACAGCCTGCATGTTAATTCCGGATTAGAAATGAGACAAACTACTGATTTCAGTTAAGGACTTTGCTTAAAAGTAGAAACTCCACGGACTGGAACACAACTGTACTCTCTGGATTCATGATCTCCTGATGCAGGTTCTGCACAACTTACAAAATCCATGGTCAGTGCATGGGATTTGGAAATTTCAGGTATTTCCTTGCTGCACTTAATGCTTATTCCAAGTAGCTGTGGTACAGCAGAACAAGAGGGAGCCGAATACCCTACAGGAGCAGAGTAAAGATGTGTTTATCATCCCACTGACTACATTGAACCTGCTGAATCAGGAGGTACCAAGCAGTTGCTGCTCAACATCAATGGTTTCATCTTCATCAGCAGGAAACATATTTTTCAGTTGAGTAAATGGAATGCTACTGTTGTACTACCTGTTTCTCAAAATGACCTACTTTGTATGATCATACACTCTACTGAGATCTACTGGTAGAGTAGTGAGAGGATCACATGAGCACTTACAGAGAATACTCCCAGTTGCTGAGAGGTTATGTAAGCGACACTTTCTATTGCAATGGAAGCAAAAAAGATGTGCAGTCAGAACCAGGAAATGCACACTAAGAAATTAAAACATACTTCTAGCAAAAGGTCCTTACATTCCTCCTTTTGCTGCATGATATGAAATAGTCTCATGCAAGAACCTCTAGAGAAGGCTTATAAAATTTGGCAGAAGTGGAACCATTAACACTGAAAAAGTGAATTTTCTATGGTCTGAACTGTATATTTTCTCTGCAATTGCTATGGGATAGTTTCAAAAGACCCTGTTAGAAGGAATATATTAAAAATACAGGAGTTTTAGAGCACTATTTTATAAAGCTTTTAAACAACTATTTGTGAAATCCTATTGGCTTCTCCTCCAATGAATTCTTTCAAAGACATTTTCTGTTAGGGTACAGAGGCATGAGAGAACTAAAAGAAGAGAACTTGCTAATTCCCACTTTCATTCCCCAGGGAGCTTTAAGAAATCACTAGCACAAATAGTCCAGCCAGCTGGTTTAGCCAATTGGTGGTCAGTTTACATTTCCTCTAATAAGTGAACTTCTTGACCGTACATTTTAACTGAGTCATTAAGAGCTCCTTTTCCAAGTGTTTTGGCAGGCTGAAGAGGTCTGAGACTGTGAATAGACCACAATAACTAGTAAAGAGGAGAACAGCCCTACATTTAATACAGCAAAAGAAATTGATTTAAATGCATCCAGAACTTAAAGCCACAATGAAAACAAAGGGATGCAAATATCCACCTGCAGGGTATAACATTCATTCATGTGGCCACTTCTGATGTGCGACATGACAAAAGCTTTAACCATTGCTCAAGCATGTCATGCAAACAACTGTGGGAGTGAAGTATTGGATACCTGAAAATACAAGACAGATCCTAGATGTGCAGTATGTACATAGCCCTAGAGAGAATTCCAGTATGGATGCTCTAGTCACTCTCACAGGATATCTTGAAATCTTTAATATATATGAAAAAAGAGGACCCCATGCATGTGTATAAACGAGGGATCTCCATTATGGGGAACTGGAATAGTAATAGAAGATTCATCACTAACTAATCTCTCACAAAGCTTCAGCAATCATCACCAGCGTCTCGTTCAGGAATGGACTGGATTCAAAGCTGCTTGGCTTGAGCATTCAAGGAGACTGTAGATGGAGGTAGCATGCCTGTAGATTATCTCTTACCACTCAAACTGCATTAGTCAAGCACACATGCAATGCAGACACAGTGCTTTGTCTTCCTCTAGGAATCTAAGACCTTATTCCCTACTTGACAAAATCAGGGAAAAGAGCCTGGCCACACCAATGGTGCTTGCAGAACTTGTGTCTGGACAGCAAGGCAGTTTTAAATTTGCTATAGAGTCTCTGTAGAGCTGACGAGCTATACATGACTCACTCACATCAGTTGTCTGCCCCAGCACAGCCACAAGCTTTGCAGGCAGTGGGAGTTAGAAGACCTTATTGGGAAGGCAGACTTTCAGATCTCTGCCCATGGAAGCAATCCTTGCCAGCTGCTCTAGGAGCTGTCATGATTGACTACGAAGAGAGTGTTATGCTTGGCACTAAGGGCATTGAGGAGCTTATCAAGGGACAAAATTGTTTTTCATATTTCGTCTGAATTTCAAATCTCTCCGTGTGTCAGCATACTTTATAATAATCTCAAAAGTGCCACAAAGCCAAGGTAATTCTTGTATAAATGTTAGGGCCTTTGGGGCTCTTTTGTAAGCGAAGAATGGGTAGTGGACAAAAGCCAGTGGAGAAGAAAAATCCTTGAGAATTATCCTCTGCAAATACTGGCTTCCAGGCTCAGACAGCTGTGTCCTCATTACTGTTAATAACAAAGAGCTATGCATGTTGGGCAACATTTCCCTTTGAGTGTATACATAGCAAGCCATCTATTTATTTATTTCTGTGGTGGTGATCATTGGAAAATGCCTATAATCCCTGCTCAAATAACTGGCTTTAACTCAGATTTGGCATTCACTGTTTTATAATGATTGAGCCACATTTGCTTGCAATGTTCCAAAAATTGCTGCAGCCAACTGGGTTGCAAAACCTTCTTGGATAAATGAAAACTGTGTGGATATGGGAGGTTTACTTTGTGCCAATTAGTGTGTGATGTGGATGTCTACTGGCAATTGTCCTCCTTTCCTTACTTTCAGTTCATGGCTCCCTTGCAGAAGAGGTGTTTCATCTCAAAGGGCTTTTTTCCCTTTCTCTCCTCTCTGTTTTAAAACTCATTCAGTTACCTTAATGCATAAGTTAAGATGGAAACTTTCAAGATTTGTGAAATCCTGAGATAACAAGCCCTCAAAGCAGATGTGCTGAGCCTTTAGAGGCAGAGAGTTGAGTTTTGTTCAGCGCCAAGAACTGCCAGTTTTGAGCGTGACCACGACAGGTTCTGGTTGGTTGTGAAACTCCCAGGCAGGACAAGATGTGAGGCTGAAACTGCAGCAAAAAAAAAAGTCTAATAAAAGTTACCTAACACTTGCAGGAGTCCTGGCCCCTGCCTTTCAATCAATAAATAATCAAGATAAGGATAGATCTTCTTGCCCTGTCCTGATCCTGCCATAAAACAGATGTGTTGATCTGGATGTGTTGATTTGGAGAATCTTGAAACTGAAGATTCACTTTACAGAGAAGCTAAGAACAAAATCCTTCACTTCTGATTATTGCTTCTACTTTGCTATATTGGCTTCCATCCAAAGATCTTACAGCACTTTAAAATCCATGCTAAAACGCAAAGTCGAAGTGACAAAGAGAATATCACTTTCATTTTATGAAGTCTTACATAAATTAAAGGCCAGAACCAGTACCAGGCACAGGCTCCTGAACTTCAGGTACTGCAGTCTCAGAACTGTTGCACAAGGCATGTTGGAGGTGACCTCTAGAAGCCATCTGGTCCAAGCCTCTACTCAAAGTAGGGGCAATTCAATCAGGTTGCTCAGGGCCTTCTCCAGCTGAGTTTTGAATTTCTCCAAGGATACAACCTTTAGCCACAAACTTTACGTGCCTCTGTTCCAGTGTTTGACCACCTTCACAGGGATAATGCTTCTCCTTATATCTAATAAGAATCTCCCATGTTGCAACTTTTTGCCCATTTCCTGCCCATGTGGCACCTCTGAGATGAATCTGGCTTCATCTTCTCTACACACTCACACTAGGTAGTTGAAGACAGCAAGGAATATGATCACCTCACCAGCCTCATTTTCCTAAGGCAGAGCAAACCCACTTCTCAACCTTTCCTTGTATGTTATGTGCTCCCACCCCCTAACCACCACAGTGGTCCTTTGCTGGATACCCTTCAGTATGCCCATGTCTGTCTTACACCAGGGAGCCAGTATGGTTGGGAGAACAAGGTGCCTGTGAAGGCAACAGGAATCCACCGCACACTGAACTTTCTCCTGGAGGTAGCTAAGAGAAAATACTTAGAATGCTTGCTTACACTCTCCCGCACGACATTCTTGTCTCTAAATTGGAGAGACATGGATTCGATGGATGGACCACTCGGTGGATAAGGAATTGGCTGGATGGTCGCACTCAAAGAATTGTGGTCAACGGCTCAATGTCCAAGTGGAGAACAGTGACGAGCAGTGTTCCTCAGGGGTCGGTACTGGGACCGGCGCTGTTCAACATCTTTGTCGGTGACATGGACAGTGGGATCGAGTGCACCCTCAGCAAGTTTGCAGATGACACCAAGCTGTGTGGTGTGGTCGACACGCTGGAGGGAAGGGATGCCATCCAGAGGGACCTGGACAGGCTGGAAAGGTGGGCCGGTGCAAACCGCATGAAAATCAACAAGGCCAAGTGCAAGGTCCTGCACGTGGGTCGGCGCAATCCCAAACACAGCTATAGGCTGGGCGAGGAATGGATTGAAAGCAGCCCCAAGGAGAAGGACTTGGGGGTACTGATTGATGAGAAGCTCAACATCAGCCGGCAGTGTGCACTTGCAGCCCAGAAAGCCAACTGTATCCTGGGCTGCATCAAGAGGCGATCCTGCCCCTCTACTCCGCTCTTGTGAGACCCCACCTGGAGTACTGCCTCCAGCTCTGGGGGCCCCAGCACAGGAGAGACATCAAGCTGTTGGAGAGAGTCCAGAGGAGGGCCACGAAGCTGACTGGAAGGATAGAGCACCTCTCCTATGAGGACAGGCTGAGAGAGTTGGGGTTGTTCAGCCTGGAGAAAAGGCGGCTCCGGGGAGATCTAATTGCGGCTTTCAGTACCTACAGGAAAGCTGGTGAGGGACTGTTTATCAGGGAGTGTAGTGACAGGACAAGGGTAATGAGTTCAAGCTGAAGGAGGGTTGATTTAGATTAGATGTTTAGAAAGAAATTCTTTACTGTGAGAGTGGTGAGGCACTGGAACAAGTTGCCCAGAGAGGTTGTGGATGCCCCCTCCCTGGAAGTGTTCAAGGCCAGGTTGGATGGGGCTTTGGGCAACGTGGTCTAGTGGAGGGTGTCCCTGCCTGTAGTAGGGGGGTTGGAACTAGATGATCTGTGAGGTCCCTTCCAACCCAAACCATTCTATGATTCTATGATTCGTATACAGGTTAGTTGTTAACCTTGTTATCAGTGTGGTTCATCACAGCGGCAATATTTTGTGAATCTTTGCTTAATTTACTAGAAACTGTTGTATTTCATTGGAATGTGTACAAACACAGCTAGAACCAGGACTGTCCTATTCACGCATACAGATCTGCACGTTTTTCTCCCCAAAGCTTCAAGGTCAGTCTACCTTCTTTGCACCAGAATTCAGAAATTGCTGACTAGCGCTAAAGGCTGAACATGTGGCCAGTCATAGTACCAATGATGTCACGGGCAATTCCACCAGCTCTCACAGAAACCCATTGAAAGCTCAGAAAGACACGTTTGCATTGAGCATTCCCAAGCCAAATGGTCAATTCCAAGTAGCTTGTCCTGAAAAAATATGTTCTGTTTTAGGTAATTAAAAAAAACACAACCAAAACCCAAGTAAATAAATAAACAAAAAAGGCAATTTTCCCAATCAGCGGGAACATTTAATGTCTGTGGTTATTCCTGGAGCAAACTCCTCTCTTACTCTCCACAAGGCACATACCAGTGGAATTTTCCATCTATGTGGGCCTGCTCTGGTGAAAAACTAAATTACATTTTTTCCTTTATCATAGTTACTTTCCTTTATTAGCCTGTTATTACCACCAAGGTCTCTGGTCATACTCAGTCATGCAAGAAAGCAGGCACATTTTAGAAGGCATGTCTCTACAGTCTCAGCACAGAAGCATGCCTAGCAAATTCTTAGCATGATTAGTATTTTACCATTTTGTAGTCTTTCTAATCATCACCAATCAAATACTGTTGACAGTGTTTAATTCAGTGTTTCATGTCCCTCCCCAGGTCAGAAGGAAAGGAATGAACCAGGGATGGGTCATGTATTCTGAAATGGTTTCATGTCCCAAGCTTCTAGATGTCAGCTTGAGGTTTTGGTGGAGCAGAGCGTGATGGTATTTTGTATTGGTGACGATATACCATCCCTTATCAGCTTCAGAATGCACATGACCTGCTGAGCCATTAATGGACTATACTGCAAATTGTCAGCTGCTAATTACGTTTAGGGGTATACTTCAGTCTGTGTAGGACATGTCTATGCCATAGCTCACCTGGGCTCAATATCTACAGTCATGTTTTCAAAATTGCCTGGTAATATGGAGATAAAATTTTCATTTTTTTTCAATTAAATTATAATCATAGGCAGAGTTGGGTGTTCTTATGTGTAACCCTGTAAAGTTTATTATTCTCTTATACCACTTTTCATCTATGTCTAGTTAAACTTCTTGAAAATGTCAATAAGCCAAATTGTCATGTTGCAAGCTGGAAAAAAAGTGTAAAAAATCACTGATTTCACTGAAAATTTTGCCCCAAAATGCAATGTACTAGCTGCATAACATAATACAAGTTTTACAAAACCACATCTTCAAATAGCACTGATTTAGTGGGGAAGAACACCTCCTTCCTAAAGCTGGCATGCTACAGTCTTCTGGGACAACTGTGTGAAAGCAACCGATAGCTGTCAATACACAGTCCTGGGCTATTCCATCACAAAGTCAGTCCTGCTTTTAATTAAAATAATTTCAATCTGCTTCTGAATTAAACTCCAGATGCAATGCTTAGTGATTTGCTGGCCACAAGTGTTGTATATATCACTGCAGCCTGCCTTTGAATTAAATGAGCGAGATCCAAGGCTGCTCCAGCCTATGCCTGGTTTGGGGTTCCCCACAGGAGTTGTGATAGCAGGAAATCAGCAGCTCGCCATAGCTTTTGGACCACACCTCCTCTCCCTGGCCTGGTGCCTGCTCTGGGAGTGAGGAGTGGCAGTCTGGCAAACTGACTCTGCACTGCTCCAAGATTCCTCCTTCGGAAAGGGGATGTCAGGCTACCCATTTAAGCTATCTCGGCTTTGCGTTGCTACACCATAGTGACAATAACTGTTATTTAATGGGTGGAGGCTCTTACCCATGCTATGAACTTTTCTCTGCAGCATTAGATAAAGCAAACAGTTTTCTTTTGTGCCTCTGCGTACCCTAGAAGCTGGAAATACATCAAAGGACTCAAGAGTACAGCAACTTAAAGATACCTGATAACATCTATCCCACCCTCAACTTGTGCAAGAGTCTTTCTTGCTAACAATTGTTCCAGGCAGGTTTTTAAATGCTTCTGCTGATACATTTTGTACTATTCCTCCACGTCAACACACCTAGTGTATTCTTGTATAACCTGGTACACAAGCACTGTCATAAAGGTCTTTACTTATGTTCAGTCTAAAGTAACTTTTCCTTCAGTTCAGCAAAGTATATCCTATTCATGAATAATCATTCTTTTTGTACCACCCACCATACACAACTTCTGCTTCTCTGACATTACAGTTCCAATTGCTGTCATCTTACCCTAAGCTTTACAATATACTTAACTTTTTCAGTCAAAGTCAGCCTCAATAATGCCCCCAATTTACTGTTGTGCTATACTGAGTTTACCATAAACATATCTGGTAGTAAAGTACTTAATGTCAGTAGGTTGGATTCCATTCTCAGCAGATCATATCGAAGGACTATTTCCCTCTCTGTTCTGGGATGACAAGTCTCACTACCACTGCCAGAAACTGCCCCATGCTACGCTGCTCTTGACATCACTGCCTTCTACTGTTCATCTTCCATCAGATGGCCATGTGTTAGCTTATCTTTTCATTTACTGCTGGGTTTCCAGTCCCTTAATTTCCTGACCACAACTGTAGCGTTTCTAGACTTCTGTGTATTACTATTTGTACAATCTTCCCATTCAGTGTCACCTATAGATATGTTGGGGTTGTACCACAAACCCAGTTAATGCCTTTGATCCAGCCACCAATTTACTGGCTCATAAGCTAATGTTTCATTTACTCGGGGGGCTGGCTGGAAAACAAGAATTTTACTTAAAAAAAAATATTAGAAAATGGAAACAAGCTCAAAATATCAGAACAACGCAGACATTAAAACTATTTCTTTTTGTGGAAAAACAAGGCAAAAAACCAACCCCAAACCAAACAACACAGTTAGTGTCAGACCAGGCAGTAGATCATGGATTTATTCAGACCCTGCAAATTTATGATGCACTCCTCTCCCTCTCCTCCTAGGTTCTCCCTGTTTAGCTGAAGCACTTTTTCTGTTTCAGTATCTGAATGCCTCATGAACACAGATTTATTCTCACTGTAGTGGCATCTTATTGATGTAGAACTGAGCCATAGAAAAACTAAGGAAATTTTCCAGAAGGACTTATGAGTTTGTATATACACACTTACAGGTGCCCCAGTGAAGACACCATTCACACCCTGACTTTCAGAAAGTGCTGAATGCCTCTGCCTGAAAACCTAGACCTCTCTAGGATTTCCAGCTGGTTGCTCAGATACTGTGATTCCTCAGGTAAGTAGTCAATTCTGAAAACAATATTGAGCAAAGAGGTCTGAGGTCATGCTGGCAGCCTGTGGCAAAGACTGCAGGCCAGATGAAGGGGCACATACGTGCTAAGCTTCCACCGAGGATGAGAGTCAGTGACAGCAAGGGACCTAACCAAGCTCTGGGGACCTGGGCCTCTATCTCAGCTGTCGTGTCACCTGTACTACTCCCCTATCATCTGGACCATCCTTCTCCTCACACTACAGCGTAGCCTAATACCACAGGGCATTTGCAACTATGAGTTATGGTTGAAGAGAACTAAAAGCAGAGATAGTTTTGCTGGTGTTAGAACTGCAGATGGACTTCAGTGTGTCTTGTCATTCCCCAATGGGCAGCATAACCCAGCCAAGAGGCAGAACAGTGAAACTACTCCCCTGAACTGGGCTGGTGGTGTGTGATTCCCATTCATCTCCTGGTAGCTTTATTTGCTCTGAAAAATTCTCATCTTATTGAAGTACTAAAATGGGAAGCCAGTCAACTGGCAGATGAAGGGGTCAGAGCATGTTAAACTCCACACGACATCAGACAGCTCTTATATTTCTGCACAGCAGCTCTGTCATGGGTCCGGTGTCCTATGGACAAGGCAAAGGAGCAATGCCAGCATAATACCTCTGCCTATAGAGTCTGGCAAAATGTATGTCCATCTGGCTGATTTATATTGGTAAAGGAGCCAGTTCATATTTTCTATATATTTTGGCTTAACATCTTGATTGTGACCTATAACCATGGCAAATTTTCAGGCTGGAACCAAGCCAAAAAGAAACAAATCTGACCCAAAACATATAAGGGAGAGGCCAAGAAAAATGGTGACTTTAAAGTCATTGAGAACACTGCCACCTCTAGGCACTGTGGTCCTGCAAACACAAGCAAAGTTTAACATAGGCCTGAGTAGAGTGCTGGTGCTATTAAGGGCACTGAAAATAAATAAGCCTTCCAGGTAGAAAAAGACACTCTACCACATACTGAACTCTGCATGTTATGCCACAGGGAAGGTAAAGAAGGCATCAGTCATGCAACCAAAGTCCCTGAGGGTCCCAGCAAAAAGCGAGGCATCCACAGCTGAAACAGACACCCATAGAAAAATGAGAGGAAGAAACAAGCTGCAGAGCCAATGGATTGGGGAAGGGTACTTGTGAAGTCTGTCAATCTTCCAGCACTGTTAAGTGACTTCATTTTCTTTTAAGCCCTGTTATTGTTTTGTTGGCTGGGACTGCCTTGCATGACAGCTATCCCACAAAGGAAAGCTCGTGAAATCTGCTCCAGAGCAGACAGAGCTAATCGGTACATAGTGACTTTAACTGATCTGGCACTGCTGAAATCCCTGGAAGTAAGACATAATAAAGGGCAAGGCGGCCACAAAACCCCATGTATCCAACTGCTGTTAGCAAGCGAGTCTAAGGAATCATTCAGAGATTAACTGCCAGGGTGAGAGCCCTGCCCAGGCCAGCACATGCCTGAGGATATGGCAGGCTGGCCACCATTACTGCTTCTCTGAAAGTGAGTCAGATATAACCTCCTGCCAACTAGCTCTTGGTGACAACTGAAGTCTATGTATTATCTGGCTCAGAGGCCCAGTGACCAGTAACCCCCAATTCAGAGATCAAGCTTAAACCAAGGCCATAAACCAACCAAAACCCAGAGTATCACTTAAACCTCTTTCCCTTGCATACCCTTTCCCTTTGCGATCTCCAAAGTGCAAGGGAGGTGGGATTCCTGGGTTCTTGCCACCTTGTATACCAAAGTATCATACAACTCCAAGAAAGAGGGAAAACTGAAACACATCATGAAATAGAGAGGTCACAGCGTAGAGAGATTTTAACCTTCCTGTGTCTGGACTGTGGCCTGCACATCTAACGAGACATGGACATTGTCCCTTCTGTGCTTATGTCCCTTCTCTGCATACAAACCAGCTATGGTTTGCAACGTGACACATTCTCATTCAGCTGTCCCTCTCTGTATGCCACTGTGCTTCCCTCCTGGCTACCAGCCTCAGGACAGAAGAAACCAGAAAACTTTTAGTCATCTCTAATAAGGAAATGATGATACTTGCACAGACAGAATCAGTTTAGTTCAAGGTAAAGTTGAAAGCAAATTCAAACACTCCTGGTGGCCACAGTTTTTAGTCACAAGGTACTCTTCTGACCAGCTGTCTGTTCTTCCCCCACAATGTCGAAGAAATTCTTATCATGGTATTAGGAGTCTAGCAGGAGGAAAATATCGTACCGAACTCCCTGACCAGAAGCCACTTATGGTCAGTGACTTAGGCTCAAGACAGATTAATTTAAACCTAATAAATTCACTGCAGAACTTCTGCTCCAAGATCCTAAAATCTTCACCAAAATCAATGGGGATCATAATCACAGGTCTGAGAGGAGTTTTTGGTCTCATCCAGCTATCTATCCAGTATGACTGTAGTTCAGGGAAGTTTGGTTGTGGCCTGTACTGTAGTTGTGTTTATTTTATTTTCTCTTCTCACATCATCACACATAAATACAGTTGGTCAGTGATGCTTGAAAGGCACTGACATGCAGAATGGTGGACTTGCACTTACGGGTACACTTTGCCATACCCAGGAGCCAGCTATTTATCATTACAGTACACAGAGATGCCAGTTTTCTTAATAACACGCCAGCCTTCTTGGCTTGCATGTAATATTTCTTGGTTCAATTTTACGCATTTTTTGTGAGTAGTAGAAGCTTCACAAATAAACGAAGCACTCACCTGTGCTTTAACCACCAGACCATACTCCTCCCACACTGCACTTAGCGAGGAATGAAAGAAGGAATAATCCAAGCCACAGAAGGCTCAGTTTACCCCACTGCAGACAGATATGTACAACAACCTTTTCTATCAAGCCAACTCCTCAACCATGAATGGATTCACTTGAGCAAAAAGCAGCATTTCCACCCTCATTCTCCTTGGTAAATTCTGCTGGGGGAGGATACATTTATTGGTGGTCAAATTTCTGTAGGAATGACCCCACTGATGTACCCTACTGTAGGAACTAGCTGAATCTTGTCTTTCCTCAGCCCTGGCCCATCCTCTGTGCTAGTGCAATGGTTTTCTGAGGGAGGAAGGAGCTCTGAGTGTTTTCAGATGTACCTTGTTCCCCATGAATATTTTGTGGTCAACTCATGATTACCTTCATGAAGATTGTTGAGGTTGTGAATAGATCAGATCATCAGATCAGAAGCACTGAGGGTGGACCCAAAAGAATTATAGTTATGTTTATATGGAGCTGTACAATGTAGATTTATCTGATGGGACAGGGTTATGTTAAGTATGTCTGTAGTCTATGACATTAATGATCCTTCTTCCATTAGTCCCCTGGCATATGGTCTTCTGTCTTAATGTATATAGTTTGTATATTTTCCACATCTTTATTTTACCTGGCTTGTCTAGTCTCATTACATTAGATAATCAAGCGTCAACCATCTTGAATTATGCTAAAACAGGAAATGAGCACAGCAGAAGTAGATGGTGACTGAAAAACTCCAGGATCAAATAACCACTGAAAGCTTTTGTAGCACAGGTATTCCTGAAGTAAATGGGAGATACTGATAAAGTTCTGGGACTTCCCCCTTCCTCTGATCTATGCAGAAACATAGACAAAAGTGCCCAGTGATTTCCAACCAGTTTAGTGCACTAGGAAAGTAAATCAGTTCCACATGTCTCACTCTGAGCTTCACTGTTGCAGGATTATTAAACTGGGCCTTTTTTCTTCTGTTTACATAATTTCACATGATACTTGTCAAGGAATTATCTCAGCACCTATCATCTACTTATGCAATTATCCTTGGTACAATCCTGAAAATTAATTATTATTTCAATTTACACAGAATGACCTGAAGCCCCAAAATACCCAGCATGTTTGCAATAGCAAAGTCAGGAACTGAATGCAAAATCCTCCAACCCAAGCCTTAGCCATGACTGCCGCAAGACCTGGGCACCTCATCTCAGTTCCCTGTATCTTCATTTCCCTCTCCTCTCCCCAGACACGCACATCTGGTTCCTTTATTTTGCTTGAAAACTCATCTAGGCCTAGGCTGTTCTTAATGAGGTTGCACAGAGGGCAGGTCAGTACGATTGTAGGCTTGGATGTGGGGTTTAGGTATGCTTGCAATATTAATGATAATGATCTAAACCCCATCTGTGCAAAGGTAATGTTATGAAGGAAGGAGTTTCACTCCTGAAATGTAGGACTGGGGAGCTGTAGGTGGGGAATGTAGGACATCCTGGCAGTCTTTGAGAAATGAGGAAAGGTGAAGCAATGACTACTCCACAGATGAGGCCTTGAAGAACAATTTTAGCTTTTGTTTTAGAAAGAAAGATGATGTGGTTTGGGTTTTATTTTTTTGGGGGGGGGGGGGTTGAGGGTTTGTTTTGGTTGGTTGGTTGGTTGATTGTATTGGGTTTGCGTGGCAATGTAGTAGCGGACAGGCTACAGGGGTGGCTTCTGTGAGAAGCTGCTAGAAGCTTCCCCCATGTCCAATAGAGCCAATGCCAGCTGGCTCCAAGATGGACCTGCTGCTGGCCAAGGCTGAGCCCATCAGACACTGTGGTAGCACCTCTGGGATAACATAGTTAAGAAGGGGGAAAAAAACCTGCGAGAATACTAACCAGAGAGAGGAGGGAGAACATGTGAGAGGAACAACTCTGCAGACACCCAGGTCAGTGAAGAAGGAGGGGGAGAATGTGCTCCAAGTGCTGGAGCAGAGATTCCCCTGCAGCCCATGGAGAAGACCATGGTGAGGCAGGCTGTCCCCCTGCAGCCCATGGAGGTTAACAGTGGAGCAGATATCCACCTGCAGCATGTGGAGGACCCCATGCCGGAGCAGGTGGAGGCACCCGAAGGAGTCTGTGACCCTGTGGGAAGCCCACGCTGGAGCAGGCTCGTGGCAGCACCTGTGGCCCTGTGGAGAGAGGAGCCCACACCAGAGCAGGTTTGCTGTCAGGACTTGTGACCCCATGGGGGACCCACGCTGGAGCAGTCTGTTCCTGAAGGTCTGCACCCCATGGAAGGGACCCACACTGGAGCAGTTTGTGAAGAACTGCAGCCCGTTGGATGGGCTCAAGTTGGAGAAGTTCATGGAGGACTGTCTCCCATGGGAGGGACCCCACACTGGAGCAGGGGAAGAGTGTGAGGAGTCCTACCCCTGAGAAGGAAGGAGTGGCAGAGACAATGTGTGATGCACTGACCACACAAGATTTGGGTTTGTTTCTTGTTATCGTACTCTGATTTGACTGGTAATAAATTAAACTAATTTCCCTGAGTTGTGTCTGGTTTGCCTGAGGTGGTAATTGGCAGGTGATCTCTCCCTGTCCTGATCTCAACTCACGAGCCTTTCGTTATATTTTCTCTCCCCTGTGCATCTGAGGAGGGGAGTGACAGAGCAGCTTTGGGGGGCACCTGGCCTCCAGCCTGGGTCAACCCATCACATTTATTAACTCTTCTGGCCTCCTCCCTTCTTTCTGTCTCCAGGTCATACTCATCTTGCCTTACACTTACACCTGTCCTAACATCTACTTCTCCATCTTTGCCGTCTGCTTTCTCTGATCCCTCCATTCAAGCCTCTTAGATGCCTCCCCACCCCCACCATCTCCTCACATTGTGCATGTGCATTAATGAGAGAGAAAGCAAAAATAAGAGCCCACCCATTACAGTTCTTTCCACAATGCCCAGAAGGATCTGTGTTTGAGGCATGTTTTAAAGATCATTGTAAATCAGGAAACAGCAAGGTGGAGTGAAGGGAAATTGGAAAGAGCTCTCAGCTTACAAATGTATAATGCAAGAACATGGGCCCTCGCTCCAGTTTAATCTTGCCAACAGTTACTAGACCAAGTTCCTTGAACAAAAAGTCATTATTATGACTAACCATTCCGTATTTATAGAGAAGTAACGTTAGAAGACAAACAGTTCAAGCAGCAGTCTTGCATTAGATGTTCTTTGCTTTTTCCTGTATGTGGTGTTTTATTCCAGTGTTAATTGTGGCTATAAATCATTCCTAACCTGCTTTGGAATGAGTTTACACAGTCTTCGTGCTGTTGAAAACACATTACATTTATACATACAAGATATAAAGCATTCAGCAACTCCAAAGTTAAAATACCATATATCAGGAATGAAACCCACAGAAGATATATTTCTCTGCCTGTTGCCTCAAATGGCTACAGCTACTTCTGCACCATGCAGAGGACACTGGAGTGGGAAAAGTGGTCACCAATGGGTGTCTTTGGGAGGCACTTGTGCCCGGAAGGGTTTTGTTTTCGCAAAGGACGAGATCTGGAGATAAAAGAGTCTTGTTAAGATTGAGTGGTGAACAGGATGAGGAAGGAGCATGGACACCTAACCCCTGTCTATGACCATCTAGGTCAGAAAGGATGGGGCCAAAAAAACTCGAAAGGGAGAAGAATGGCTTACATTTCTTTTTTTTTGCTGTGTTGGAATACATCAGCCCCCATGAGGGGGAATGTTATTTGAACCACCCGGGGTGCACATTCCTCTGAGAGCCAGGGAAAGTGGAGCCTTGGCAGGCACACCAGATGCTGAGCTGGGACAGAGCGACCCTCTTACAGCCTTCCTACGTTTCTGTCAGCTCTAGCAAAGGGGGGGGGGGGGGGGGGGGGGGGGGGGGGGGGGTTATAATAAAAAAAAAAAAAAAGAGCTTGTTAAGTCTCATACAGCTTTCAGATCAAATTTTTATTCTATTTCACTTTTGAAGTCTCTTGAACAAGCTCAGTGCTTCAAAGCTGAGGCTGCAAATCTCCCAGGGAAGGTTCCTGTGTTTAATAAGCTGTTTTGACTGGAATTCAAAGAGAAAGTAAAGATTTCTGTTGGACTAGCTATAGAAAATGTGGCCCAGACCTGTAACCCCATATGTGACCAGACAAAAATGTGTACTCTGTTAAAAACTGGAGATTTCTCAGAAACATTGGCGTTAGAATAGCTCTGGTTCCCCTGAAGTCAATAGCAAAAAGTCTCGTCATCTCTAATGGAAATACCTGTGACTAATTTTATTTGGAAAGAAGGTGCTAGAAGGCAGTGCCAGAACACCAACGTAACAAACCTGTAAGCTATATAGTGGCTCAGCTACTGGGCAAAATAGCTTCTAGTTTACTCTTTTCACCCATTCCACCACAAAATTAACCCCTGAAGGGCTTTGTATCCTAAGAGCATGCTGAATGCTGACAAGCAGGGAAGCACAGAGCAACTGAAATACTATTAACATGATGCAATGCTTATGATCAACTTATTATAAGACAGAGCCATGACTTATGTGATTCAGACTTTCTTGAATGACCTAAGTGAAATCTTGGTGATTTCTGAGGACCCTGTCAAGGTTCTCTGGCACCTCATCTCCAAGGCCTTCAAGCACGAGTCTGCACATCACCCCTGTTAACTGTACCAGAAGTCCTGGAAACAGGGGATCAGTCCTTCCTACCACCACTGCAGTGAGACATGTATTCATACCACTTCCCTTGGTGCTCACACTTTCCATCCTAGGGCACACAGATACAAAAATAAATACTGCATCAAGACAGTGAATGTCTCCAGAGGATTTCACTAAATGAAAAATGAAATCTAACCCCAGCAGAGACCCCTTTGGTCTGACAGGTCTTGTTTTCTTTAAGTTTTGTTTTTCTTCCTCTAACACAAATATGATCCATCATCTGCCCAAATTCAAACCTGATGTAGACTTTCAAAAACTGCTTCCAGCTAACTGTGGTACTCAAATGGCAGTCGGTCCTTTCCCATCTATTCTTGTTAATGTTTCTGTTCACCAAATTTTCCCTCACAATTAAATTCCCATATTTGAAAGTTAAAGTGACAGAAGTGAACAGTCCTGACTGAAGAAAGCATCAGTCCTCAAAGCTCTGCCAGCGTGAATAAGAACATATATGCCCTTTGCAGGCTGGAAGGCCCACTGTAAAAGTTTCCAAAATCCACCTGTTTTGATTAGTATGGTCTGCATGAAGCAGGCTAGAGAGACTAAAATATAGGGCTTTCATTTCCCTTTTGATTTCAGCACTTCTTTTCCACTAACTGCCCCATTTCCTGATTCATCTACATCAAAGTTAGCAAAATGAAAACACTCCTGGAAGCCTACAAATCAGTAGATAAAATAACTGAGGCTGATCAATTTGCTAAGATCAGAAGGACTAATTGCAATTTTCAAAGAACTGGGTGGTATACATGCTTATTTTTACAGCAAACTCATCAGTTATCCCAGGATTTCAAAACTCCTCACTGAAAAACCCAGGTTTTCTAGTTTTCCAGTAGGTGTTACTATGAGCGCTGGTTAGAAAATACGTTTTTCCCACCTTGGAACATAATGATGGTAATGATTCAAATACAGAAAAATGTGCCCCAAAGTAGCCGAATTTAAATCTAAACTCTCACAGCTCCCATGAAGCATCACGGTCTCCTCATTAGGGAAGCAAACAAAGTACATCATCTGAAACCAAGTCCTGCCAGAAATTTCAGACAATAGGGCAGAATCAGCCCAAAAGACAAGTCAGTTTTAGCTCTTGTATTGTTCTGCAGCAGCATTCAAAAAAGAAATGTTCTGAGTTAAATGCAGTTCCTTAGTCTACAGACATGAAAAATTCTCTATTGAAAGCTCATATCTTCTGTAGTTTGGGCTTTTTTTCTTGTCAAAGACCAGTCCTATTTCAAACAAGATTTTGATAAAAATCTTCAGACTATTAGCTACATGTAATAACTGATAAAACTTCACTTTACCATTAGGACAACTGAGACACAGAAATAAGTATGAGAAGTAGTAGCAGTAGTAGTAATAGATTAACTTTGTGGTAGACCTGTGGGCTACATCTCCAGAATTTATCCAAAGCAGCTGCCAATGATCAGTTTGATCCTGGTCTCTTGATTCCAAGTTTGCCATGAAAATAAATATTTCGGCCAGTGGAATTTACTTCAATGTAGTTCAGAAATTTTCTCTCCATTAATAACATGACATTATCAAAAGCAAGCAAACCAAAGGGGTATAATCTAAATCTCCCTTAAATTTGAGTAACACAGGAGCAGCTTATATCCAAGTTAAACACAGTATAAAATTAAGTAAGTGGAATCAGAATCTATCAAAAGATGCAAAAGTAGAACAACTACCAACACAAGAAATTTTTCATAGCATTATTTGGTTTTTATATTGGAGATTGGGGAATATCAAGGTGCTAGGGCAATGTCAATGCTCTGCTGGGGCAGCAATTCTTTCCCCGTGTGTTTCTGCAGTGCCTTGAATAAGGGAGTTCCAGTCTCAGCTGAAGTCTATAGTCATTAAAGCAAGGGTAATGCGAACAGTTGTGTACCACCCTCTCGTTAAGCAATGTATGACTCCAAAGGGCTCACAGTTTAAGTGAAGAACACAAAGCATGGAAGGAAACAACTCTTATTTATACCATTTAAAGGAGGAAGATTGAGGTCCAGAAATCTGAACAAGGTCATGTACTGCCAAGAACAGGATCAAGGTTTCCTCAGTCCCCATCTAATACTTCAAATGGAGGGCCATCTATCTTCTCTCTCAAGGACAGAATCATAAGCATAGAAGGCATGCCTTTAATGCCCTGACAAATCCCCTGCCATCAGATGGTCATTTATCTCATAAAAACATTGCTTCTCTCATAAAAGTGGGTTTACTGATTAAATAATAGGAATAAATCATATCTTAGCTTGCACTGAATAATGACCATATGAAATGTAGAGCTCACACCCTTTAAAAAAAGTAGCTGGACTTCAAAAGACTGGGCTTGAGTCATACAGTAACAAGGACAATTGCAGGACAATTTTTTCTCCAATGTCGGACAAAATTTAATATAAATAAAAATGTAGAATAAAGATTTCTACTACTTACCAGCACACTGATTGTTTTCATCCAACTGATAACCAAATCGACAGATCAGAGGTCTTGTAACAGTAGGGTAGTTAGGAACCGGGCCTGGTGCTGGGGGTGGTGGATAAATATTTGAATAAGGATTCAGATATGGTGACCGATACACTGGGTTTGTTCGGGGTACGCATAAATAGCCACCATTCTGGTTGACACACACCATATCTCCTCTGCAGGCCTCAGGAATAGTCCGACATTCATCAATATCTGGAAGGAAATCGCAAACGTTAAATGAGTGATTGCTTCTTAGTGGGACTTACCCAAAAAACAGTTAACGTTTTTCTCAAGACTTTGCTAAAAAATTTGATACTCTCTTTGAACGGAAAAGCTAATCCTTCCTTGTGGAGCCTCACTTTGAAGTTAGATCATACTAAACCAGGAAACATCCCATATATTCAACATATCCTGTGTTCTACTTGTCTTACTTCACTATTAGAGGATAGAGGGAGAGGGGAAAGCCTGCTTTGTTATTCTATGAATGTTCGGTTTAAACACTGATTTACACATGGCTACAGCATACTACCGCCTGTTCCTGCTAGAGGGTCTGTCCAAACCACAACATGCAGATCAGGATTTCAAACACTGGTGGTTTGGTTTGCCCAGCTGTGAAACTTGGATCCCGATTTGGAACTCCCGATCTCCCTCCCACAGAAAAAGTTAGGGATGTTCAGATGTGGGGATGTGGTTCAGGCCTCTTTCTTGCTCTGATTGAGGTAGTTGCTGATTTAAATTTAGAAAGATACAAATGGTTTAGCCAAACCAAGCATTCACTTGGTTCTCGGAGCACAAAGCAGTAGGCTGCTATGACAGGGCAAGCAATCTGTTGCTGGTTTTTCCCTTACTGTTCGAGTGATTTAGTGCACGCAGAAGATGCTGCCCTGGAGACTGAATGCCATTGATAAAAACATGCTATAGGGCAAAGTGCATGTTTCCCTATATTACCTCAACAATTTAGAGTTTCAACCCTGAGCAGTGGTAGACTATCTGAGCCTCCAGGTAGAAGCTGCCAACAAAGATAGTAAATAGTCTGGAGGAGAAAGAGGAACGTGAACAACCCTTGTCGTTTGGCAACTAGACTGAACTCCCAAACTCAATGCATCTCAGCTATTTGAGAAGCAATGATGGCCAATTAGTATCTCAGCAATGTCAAAGATCAGTATATATTTGTGCTATGTAAACACACACACATATTTATATATACACATATATATTTTTGTATATACATGTACATACACATATTTGTCATACAGCAAGAACTTTTCAAATAAAACATACTAAGAGCAGCACAATGTTACCTCTATCAAGTCAGGATTTCTGAATCTCAATTTAAATGTATTGATTTAATGCAAGTCCTACCTAAGCATTGCCCAGAGGCACGGTCCAGGTCAAACCCATTAGTGCATTGTTGCTAAAATGAGAAAACAAAGGACACTCAGTGACTGTGAAATGAAAGGGTTGCAGAGTCAAATGCTCATCTGGATTATTATGCTTAGTACAGTTGTTCAGCACGATAGAGCACACCAAAATAAAGTCCCTTCCCCAAAGGACAGTCAGCAAGGCATGAACCCAGACCTCAGCTCAGATGCCAGCCCCTTAACTCAGGAGGCTGTTCCCTCAGGTGGTGATGGTGTCAGGCTGTTCATCTCCCCAGGGGTAACCGACACACAGTGAGCAATGGGCTCCAGACCAGCTGTTAACACAGGAGTACATTCTTCTATTTTGGGGTCTTGTTTTTGCCAGAAGAGGGGGGTTCAGTTAAAAGGTACTACCTAACTTCTCTAACGGGCTCTAAAACATCATATACAGGCACTTCAGTACATATATCTCAAGATGTTAGCCATCTGACTGACTGGAAGCCATAGTTAAAACATAACAAGATTAACAAAAGTAAAGCTTTTACTTTGCACCAAACCTTTTGGTTTTTAGAGGATAACTCTTTACATGACACATGTTGTAGGCTTGAAAGTTTACTTGTTCCTTGCTATTCTCTCGTGCTGGTCTTTATCAGGGCTGCAACCTGGAGTCTTCAGCACCTCATCAGTGACCCTCAGCAGTTCTAAAACATTGGCAGTTCTGGTCAGGATTGTGCCAAAGCCCACTAAAACGATTCCCTGCTCTCCCTAGTTTTTGACTAGGCCTCCAGCTGTTTAGCAACAGGCCAAGCAGTTTTCACAAGCACAGGATCCTGCCAGTTAATAGGTTATACTAAGAAATCTAAGCAAGAGAAACCCAGAAAACAGGAACCATTGAAATAATCAGAGGGCAGAATGATGGAGCGTGTTCAAGATTCTTTCTCTTTTGTTGTTATTAAATGATAAAGACACTTATTTTTGGACTTTGTGGAAGAAATCAGTGGAAGATTAAAGTACTTGGTTCATGTCTGGAAAAGTAGTAAGTTGTAGATGGGAGACAAGGGGGGGGGGAGATGGATAAGCCAGTGGAAGCAGGAACTAGGGAGGGGACATGAAGTGAAACATGTGGCACTATTTGGACTGCACCTGCCACACACATGAATACACAAAACCACTAGTAGAAGTGTCAAACAACTATCAAGGAATTCTGCCATCATTTATTTTGGCATTCTGAGATGTTTTGGTATCATGCTGTGGAAAGCCAAGACATTCTGATGGGAGAATGTATAATCAGTCTCATGTTTTAAAGAATGTATGCACTCTACTTTTTGTTCTCTTTTCTGTGCTGTGGCATATACACTACACCTAGGTTAGCAGGAAAAGTTAAGATAGTTTTTAATAAAATTATTTTCTTTTGAATAGTAAACTATGATTCAGAAAGACTGAAACTACTGTAGAACTGGTTTCAACAACTTTCTAGAACTTTGTTTTAGAAAAGATTCCAATATTGTTGAAATGACCAGTTTCAACATCTTCAGAGAGAATTTGTTGCTATCATCTTGTTTTCAAGTTGCTTTTTGCTTAAACTTCAAAATCAAGTTACAGTACAAGATGTTTTTTATAAAAATAGCAATGGAAACAATATTTTTTAAATTATAAAACCAAACCCTTAAAGACATCTCAAAAATTCTCCAGGGGCATGAAAATCATTTCCCATACAGATCCAATGTCCACAAAAAATATCAATAAGCATGCCATATGCAGGAAATTTTCAATGTAATAATAAAAAAAAACCAACTACATTTCAGAGCCTTTTGGCAAAGGTATTTAGAAACACAGCTCTGGACACTGAGTATATCTGGATTATCAACTAGGAATTGAAACTTAACATGCCTTTGGGAACTGTTTTTCCTAATTTAAAGTCCACTTGGAGCCCAAGAACACAAAGAACTAATGCTTCTGCTATTTCAAGAACTGGACTGCTTTACTTCCATCCACCCTCAAAAGCTCTGCTTCTTGAACAAAAATGGTTTCGGGCATAAATTAAAATGAAAACTAGGATGCAGTCATTCAGGATCACAGTCCAAAATTAAACAGTCTTAAGACAAGATCCTGCTATACACGGAAAATACCTATTTATTTGAATAAGTTTTCCAAATGTGGATGTCCCTGCTCTCGTGGGATGGCTTTTCTTATTTCCTTTTCCAGAAGTGTTCAGTTCAGAGGCAGAATCAGGTTTTCAGTGAGGTCCAGGTTTCTACAGGGATATTTTGCTGAGCTGGCAAGGATGAGTCAATAAGCTCAGTCCATGTTCAACTCCAGAATCCCGCTGGCTCCAAGTTCTCCCCTCTAAACCCTTAGACCACACAGCTTCCTTTTCATGTAAACCCCAGACCACAGAGCTTCCTATTCACCTGCTAGCCAGTTAAGTCTCGTGCCAGATAGCGCTTCAGTACAAAACAGTACATAGATCTCTGTGTGCACCTCTCACCTGTGCTTTTCCAGGGCTTGAAAGGCAGACGGCCAGTGTGAAAGCAGTCAGTATCCTGTAACGTGCATAGAAAATAGGCTGAAAACCTTCTGATATCCAGGCTCATTATAATAGAATTAAATACACATGGACAAATTAATTTCTAGTGACACTTCAGTGTATTCCACAGAGATTTGCTAACATGAATTTGGCCTCTGGAGAGGGAGTAATAAAATTGTGGGCCAGATTCAGATCTCAGAGTCATTAATTTTACTATGGTTTTATGATCAGAATCAGACTAAATGTGTCTATTAACTAATCGATTTTTTATGATACCCCATGCATCAGCTGCTTAATGAACAAGTGCGTAATATTCAATGAAGTATTTTTGCCCCTCTCTGACACCTTTCTTTTAAGAATATCGAAGTTTTTCTTGCACATTATGCACATTTTACAGATGGGTAAACCAGAGCACAGGCCCTGGCTAAGCTCATAGTGCAACGCATTGGCAGGGCTGCAGACATGTCATGCAGGAGGTCCTGAATCCAAGCCAGTTGCTCTAACCGCTAAACCGCATTTCATCCCCAGGAGACCATATCTGAGATTAATCCATTTTCTTAGGGCCAGATTCTGTCCCTTTACTCAGTCTTGAGTAATACGTTGTTCTGCAAGTAGACACACTGTGCCAGGTCATCAGCTACTAGAAGCTGCTATCTTCAATGGAGCCTTCCCCAGTTATATCATCTCAGCATCTAGTGGGACATAGCGGGTCTCTTCACTGCAACTGAAAGAGGAGGATCCCTTGCTAACAGAGCTTTATGGCTGTATTTGGCACTCCTTACCTGGAGCATGAAAATACTGGGCAACTAAACTTCCACCTCCAAGTATTTACTGACAGAAAACCAGGAAAGGGCAGTAGAAAATTGTGTTTTTTCTATGTACTATGGATTTCAGTGCTTTGTCGCTGCCTTATATAAAATTTCTTCTCAATACAATTAGACCCACGTCTTGCTTATCTTGGATCCTAGTTCTGAATGGCAATTGTATACAATACATTCCCACAAAACCAGTACAGGAAGCAAAGGGATATTTTAGGTAGCCTTAGTTCTGCTACCCAAGTAAGCTGCCAACTTTCTCTCTCAGTGCTGTCTCTGATTTCCAGTGCAAACTGAGCTGCTGAACAAGACCTACAGATGCATCAGACAAAACCACACACAAACAGTGACCAACACATTTGAACAAATTTGTTTTAAATGAGGAGGCAGGCACGAGCTCTGAAAAGTAAACATAAACCCTAAAATGGTTGTTCATAGTGCTGCGGAGACAGATCGTGCTTGTTGGCAGCTTTTGAGTGACAAGGAAAGGCAAATTCTGCACAGACTTTTCTTTAGAGTCGGATGCAAAGCACTCAAAATACAACGTTATTCATTTAGGCTTGCACTTCATTTATTGATTCCTCAAATCTTTTTGAAGAGATTTTAAAGCACACGCTGGGATAAAGACTGCATGCTCACTTTGCATATAGCAAGAACAGCACTGGAAGGAAATAATACAACAGGTTACAGCTGAACGTTAACATACCTAGCAACTGGGCTACGCTTTACATTATTGCAGAGCAATGCAGGCTAACAAAATCCCCTATAAACCTGGTCAGACAAAACTGATACGTTTCTAGACGGTCTTTCGTTTCCGTTGTTACAAGATGATATATTCTTTCCTCTTGGTGGGGGGGCGGGGGGGCGACCTTACTGCCTCATACGTGTTCTGCCTGCAACCACCGTCGCAATTTGCTCGTTACTTTAGATCTCAAATCCCCCCAAGAGTTATTAACAGACATGCAGCACAACCTATCAACACTATATTCAGCTGGCCACAGTAGCTTGCCCAGCAGGCAAAATATTTTAAACTAGTAATTAACTTCTGCAATAGTAACTAATTAGCTTCAAATCAATCACTGGAGCCAGTGGGATCGTTCGCTGTCGCAATTCAGCACTCCCGCGGATGCCGGGGTTCCTAAAGCGCAGAGCATAAGCACAGATCAAGAAGGAATTTGTCAGAGACAGCACAGCTTTAATAACAGACAGATCGTCTTTCCCCACCTCTGACCATTGAGATCCCGTCTCTTTGCAAATGGCTTTAGCAAGTGGATTGGCATATCAAATCCCTGCCGCAGATATTTTTCACACGTAGGTTGCCCTTCAGTAAGGAAAGAAGTTTCATACATACCACTTACCTTTTTAATCCTTGCATGTCCAAAACCGTTGGGGAAAGGTGGAAAAAAAACAGAGTCTGTGCTGATGAATAACTAGAAAGTTTTTCCAAACATTACCCTCTGCTAGCACTTCAGTTCCTCAGTCATTTATAGTCCAAAGAATGAAATAGCAAGTAATGGAGAAGATCGGGAGCCGTCTGTACCTCCTCAGACACTGGAGAGAATACAGAGAAAGCACCTGGTTTTGCTTAGTTCTCTTCTGTAATTCAGCATTAAACCAATTGGAGGAGGAATGTTAAAAATGAACACTTCATTTTCTAAGTATGTTAAACAATGCAAATGGGGGCCTCAGCCTGGGACAGCTGGTTTAGATTACAAAGCTCACCAACTGGCTAGACTCCTCACAACAACCTCGAGGAGCCTGCCAGGATAAAACACTAACAGCTTGAAGGAAAGCCTCTCCCGCTGCAAACTTCACAGTTAAATGTGCCTCAGAGCAGAGAGCACCGTTATTGGACAGAAACCCTTATCAAGGGACTAGAGAAGGGAAGGGATTGTTTTCCTTGCTCTGAGAACAAAAAAAAAAAAAAAAAAAAAAGGTCAGGCTTTTTGGAGGCCCTCTAGCCGGTGTCTCGGCCGATGAATATGCAACACTCGCTGCTTCCTGCCAATGGCATACTGATGAAAGGTCTGACCCTCTGGGAGGTGAATAACTTGAATTCATGACGATCACAGCTACAGGAACTATATTGCTTGGGGATTGTTTGAAAACAGGAATAAACAAATTACACGCTCAAAGGAAAACAAATGGCTTGTCTACAAATACTGGCCCTTTTTAAACTGACCCCACGGTTAAGGGAGCGGTTTGTGAAATGAAATATTTTTCAGGAAAGACATATCTTTCGGATATCCAGTTATGATTGAAGAGGAAGGAAAGAAAGTACTTTTTCAGGTGTTTTGCAACTTTGCCACAGGGAGAGCTTTAGTAGGTCAAGCAGAACATTTACGAGATGTGAGAGGTAAGCAATCAGATGCTGCAAAGATTAAGCTAGATCCAAAGACGAACACTGAAATTAAATACAGACATAGATATTAAATGAATACTTTGAATTTCTGTTAAGTCTTCCATTTGAGGAAACCCTTTATTCCTAAGGAACATGAAATGTCCGACAAGATAATTATCATACATCTCTCCATAACAGACTGAGAAACAGAGAAACAGCGTTGTTAGCACAGATATTCATAAAACCGGCCTCTAAGCATGGATACCCAGCTTGAGATACAGAGATTGAGCTGCTTCAGTGTTGCTGAGCACCCACAAGTCACATCGGTGCCAATGGGAAGTGCAAGAGCTCTGTACCTCACTAACTGGCTGGAATTGTACAAATTATTTCTTCAAAAATGACAGCTCAGTGCCATTTCTGACAGTTTGCCGCTCAGCGACTTGCTTACATCACTTGCATTGCCTTAAACACGCTCCTAGAATTATTCCAACAGCGTCAACTCATTTGCAGATAAACAAGAACCAATTAACTTATTTTAAATAGACATCCCAAAAGCTTAACAAAAACTCACAGAAGGGACTTCTGAAGAAGCTCACTGGGCATGTTGTGAGAGGAAAGTTTTGTCATGGGTCAGAAAACAGGCAAGAGATAGGAAGCAAAGATTGGGCAAATTTTCATTGTGGCAAAAGGTTAACAGTGAGTATTCTCATTACTCCATAAGACCAGTGTTTCTCAATACACTCAATCATCTGGAGAGCTAAGAAGTCTAAAAGTAGCAGTGCTTACTGTATGTTAGGTGTGTGAAGGTCTACTGAAACTCTGAGAAACAGCTCTACAGCAAAGCAGATGCTCTGAGCATGTGGATGAAGCGCTTGCTTCGTATACTTGTTGATACTTCACTTGCCAATCCACTGAATTTTTCTCACCATCACATGGTAAAATCGTTGTACGTGTGCCAGAATCACCGTCTGAGCGCAGCACCAATCTGGTCCCAAAGAATTGCCTCAGAGTGAAGAGTTCTGATTCATCAGCCAACTGGCAGAGGTGCTCCAGTGCTGGAGGCAGGGGGTGAATCCAGACCTGACCACCTAAAGGGCTCCCTTAAGAAGGAACACTGTACAAATGTTTTGATTTTTCCTGTCTCCATCTGACAGCTGGAGTGGATAAAAACCAAAGGATAAAAAGTGTACCAAACCACAACCTGGGCTAGTTTACAGCATGGTGACTTTTTTTTTTTTCCTAAATAAAAGGATTTGATGTTATGTCTAAGTGGAATTTCTACAGCACCCTTCTGTAACTACCATCAGCCACAAAACAATGAGAAGCAGCCACACCCTTCTCACAACTCTCTTTGATATGAAGAGTTGCATAAAAGAAGATGTTTGTGGTACATAAAAAAATCTTTTGTTCACCCTATGAAAACACAGACAATTCACCATATCTTTCAACGCCATCTGCTGACACCTTCACTATTTATGCTTAGGACGGTGGCTTAACCTCAGGTCCAGCAGCACTCTCACATCAGTGGTCTCAACTATCCCCCCATGTTATAAAATCCACTAGTTTATTCAGATTACCCTGATGTTTTCTTTGTCTTCATGAGGAGGTGCAGAACAGTCCACAGTACAAAACAGGGGTCTGTTAAGAGACCAGGTTCTTACAAGTTTGCTTTGTGCATAGCTAGGGTTGAAACTATAGCTTTAATTACATTTGAGACTTGGATTTCGAAAATTGGGTAATATAAAATCATAAGGGGCACAGGCTATGTCGTGTAACCTTAATGCTACCCTCCTTAGATGAAATGATCGAATGTATTACTGAATTACGACGGAATAACGCCATGCTCCTGCAGATAACGCACAACACTCGGTTAGCAGCAGCCCTCAGCACCAGGGAACATAATCTAACGGCTCCTGAATGCTGAGACAAAAGCTGTATTTACGTCAGGGAACTCGGTAAGAGTTAACTACACTCAGCACTCCTGAACAAAAAGCCTGCTTCACATAAACAAGTCCTCATCTACTAACTTTTACAACACTTCATCTCCTTTTTTAGTTCTATCTGAAACTATACTTCTCCAGAATTGTATCTGCCAAACACCGTTCTTAGATGTTCTTGTCATGTTTTTAAAGTTCACTCTATGAACATTCTTGAGGACATTGTCAAACTGTGGGAGCAGAGTCAAAGCACACAGATCTGTATGGTGAGAGGTGTGCGAGCCCAAAGTCATTGAAAGAGACACATCTTAGACATCTTTTACAGCCATACAGACCTGAGTTCACTGAAGGACTTTGCCAATAACTGACACTTCAAGGGCCTATGTCCAAGCTTTAGATGCTTAAAACACCCATTTTGCTCCTACCAAACCCTATGGAACCAAATTTTCTACCAGCAAAACTGGTAAAACACTTAGAACAAAACTGCTGGGCATTTGCAGGAACCATTGCATTTTGATAGCATCTAACCTAAGCTCCATGAGATTCACAAGTTGGGCTTTTGCCTGACTATGGAGGCTGATCTAAGCGTTCTTGGAGACTGCCAGATGAGAAAGCTTTTGATATTGTCACATGTTGATATAGCAGACGACAGGCAGCGATTCGAACTACACACATCTCACCCTACTGCCGCGCGAGTAGCGCTGAGCACATGGGAAACTTGGTCTCAAACCCTAATTCTGTCTGAAAGAGTAGGGCTTGCTTCGTCCACCTCCCAGGACAGAACCCCAATTGCAAACTCTAGGTATTTGAGGAGGGTTCTCTCTCCTTTTTCAAAGGCGGACTACCCTACGCTACCAGCTGAGGTCTGCTTCATTTAGTGTCTGAATTGTAATTGCCATCTCATAACATGAATGATGCAATAACCTGTTCCAGATGGCTCTGGCCAGAAGCTCAAAAGCAGAGTCCCACACGTATTTTCCATCCCTAGCCAAACATAACAGTGAAAATTAACATAACATGTAATTTTAAAAACATCGCTAGTGCTAACTAAAATGTACTGCAAACATAGAGAGTCTGAGATGTCTTGTCATGTTGTGTCGATTTGCAGGTCACACTTGTTAGGAAGGAGAAAGTGTCACAGTTCCTGTTGTGCTGCTGTCTCTTGGGGCTCAGCTGTCTCAATATGGTCCAGTTACCACCCGTGTGAGAGATCCGTGGAAAAAAGAGCCAATGCAGCATCCCTTCCTCCTCTCCTGCATGGGGATGTCACCCATCTGTCTGAAGCATGCATTCCTTCGGGGTGACAATACTGCTGACAATATCACTGCTTCCCAAGAACAATAAGCATGGTGCCCCTTTAATGTTGTAGCAGATGTTCTCAGAGTATGGACCACATAATTTAAAGTTTTTGTTTTATCTTATCTAACTCTTTATCTTATAGATGTAACTATCTTTACAGGTCTGTGGTCACTCTGGTTCCTAACAGCACATTTTCTTTTAGGGAAAAAGTAATCAGTGGAAAATCCAGGCACCACTGGATCCATTCTGAAATGTAACAACGCTAAACATGGACTGGTATCTGACTCCACTTTATTGCTTTGAAAGCATATTAATCATCCCAATAGATGAGGAATAGTAGGAGCTAGCAGGTACGTACTGAAACCCAAACAGCTTAAACCTATGCCCAGTGAACTGCATCTGCTGTAAGACAACACTTGTCCAGGTATAGTTCCTTTAGTGAGATCAAGTTCGATGTTCGTGATCACCTGTTTGGCTGTAGTGTTTTCTAAAAAGGTCTAGGAAGGCCACCTGAGGCAAAGAAGAGTAATATTTCTGGTAGAATGCTTCAGTATGGTTCAGGTTTGTTTGTTTGTTTTTCCCCAACAAAAGTAAGGTAAGCAAACAAACTAAAAACTTTTTATAACTTTCCCAGGAAAAATACAGGCTTTCACAGCATTTTTGGTGCATGTGACAACTCTCAGCAGGTCCCTTCCTATTAGTATTCATTTGCAAGAGTATACAACATTCTTGTTGATTTTTCAATCCTTAAATGACCGACATTTATACTTTTAAAACTATTCTCCTGTGAAAAGCATATAGAACATCATCCTGTAACTGAAAAGATCTCCTTGAGAACACACAGCTCCCCCTTGAGTTGTTGCGAGTACCCGAGAACATGATGCCCCAGCCACTGTTAATAGTTTTACTTTTCATTCTGTTGAATCTCAACCTTGAGCATAGCTCTGGTAACTGCAATTCACATTTTGCCTGAAACTAGACAGACGTTTTAGTTTGGTTTTGTTTATTTTATAAGATTGACATGTACATAAGCTCGGCTGCAGTCTTTTCTCTTCTGCATTTTTGTCAAATGGTCTAGGCAGTGTGGTTGAAAACAATGCTCTTTAATCTTGTGACAAGATGTTTACCAGCCCCCTTTAATAACAAGCGTAAATCCTTTATGGACGGTTTCAGCTAAGAATGACCTTCCATAAATAAAGATCTAAAACTCTAAATACTTCTGGACCAAGACTAAAGTCTGTTTCAGTATTTGAGCAAGCCAACATTCAGTCTCTGCAAGTGCCTGGGATACATAAACTATCGGTCTCCAATTATGACCAGACAGTTAGAAGTATGTACTAAACCCTACCTTAGAAATATTCAGGACCAATTCCCTTTATGCTTAAATGCCTCAAGACTGCAGTGTCTTTTGCAGTTTCTCAAGCTCTTTACTAACATGTGCTCCATGCTGTATGCGCTGGGCACATCCGGCACAACGGCGTCAGGCTGCAGGTTAGAGCAGGTGACGGGAGACCGCAGTTCCTCCTTCCACGTTAACCTGGCAGGGATCCCTGTCTGCTGGGCCATGTGTGCTAGCAAACATCAGCTTCACCTGTGCTTCCCCCTTTCCCAGGTACTTCATTACCATTTAAATTTTGGGTGGGTTTTTTTTCCCCCCAGACTTAGTTAAGCTTTTTTTTTTTTTTTTTTTTTAAATACTTCTTTTAGTCTGCTTAGGCAATTCACTTTGTTTTTTCCAGAGAAAAAGATTACTCTCCATAGCACCAAGCATATTCTGCATTTTCCATTAAAAGGCTTCAGGTTCTGAACAAACCCAAACAAGTCTGTGGAAATGCCATCTCTCAACAGGGATGGTTGAATGTTCACAAGTATGTGCACTATTTTTGTAAGGGCACCTGCCAGAACCCTGCTGATGAACCCGGAGTAGAAAAATATTTGACGTCAGTCCTCTCTTCCAGAGCTTCTCTCTTTCCAAGTGGTATAAAATACTCCTTTTTTAAACATGTTTCACTCTTATAGGTGCACATATAAGCAAATACTTCTGGACTTCTGGTTTCTTTTTCCAATAAAACACATTTTTTAGTTTTTTCCTTATCATTTCTAGGGTTACATGTTGGACAAATATAGGAGTGGCAGAAAGTTTTCGTATGAGGAGAAGGATAATCTTGACTGTTTTGTACTTACTCAACTGCTTTTCTAACCCCAGAGGACATTTTATAAGCTTTTCTTCCATTTAAAAACTACTACACTTAATTTGCTTATTCCCATAGCAGGGATTACACCATTTCACAATTTACCTGTTTACTTTTGGGGTTTTGTAAGTTAACTGTGCTGTTTGGAAATAAATTGGCTATGAAACTGGGTGAATAAAATGATGTGCGTTGTCTATTTGTTTTCAGAGTCGTTATTCACTGCACTGCAAGTGCAAGGAAGTGATTGGGAATGCTATAGGTACCAACTCCCCTGAGCAGGGATGCACTCCTGTTTCTAGTTCTGCTGTACACTGCAGCGCTTACAAAGTCTTGCCAAAGGATGCAGTTTACAGCACAGATTGTTTCTCTTTTTTTTTTTTAATCTGCTGGCCTTTGCTTTGACCTGCGCTGGCTGTCACGGCCCAAGGAGCTGAGCAGTACCGGGAGCTCCCCTGCAGAAGCAGCCTGGCTGGGCCCAGGGGCTCTGGTCCGTTTGGGTGCTGCAGGGGACCAGGACCTCAAGCAGCCATGTGAAAAGGCGATGGCACGGGACCTTTCTCCCAAGAGAGGCACTTGCACTGCTAACAGAGCCCATAGCTGGAGCCTGATAAAGCAATCAGTCCCCCTTTTGCCCACTGTTTCAGAGCAAAATTCAAGAAGCAGAAGTTGTGCCAGATGAAGAGAATAGAAAGGAACAAAAACTCTGACAGGTTAAATGTAAAAAACAGAAAAGCAGGCCAAGAAAGTTTGAGAAACAAATCATAAGAGGCATAAAAGCTAATAATAATTTCTTTTTCAGACACACCAAGAGCGGGAAAACTGCCAAACAGTCTGCAAAGCCAACAGCTGAACAAGGTATAAAAATAGTGCTCAGAAAAGATAAAATCACAGTAGAAAGTTAAATGATTCTTCTTCAGCTGCATTTGCTAGAGAAACTTCAAGAGGTTCTGTTAGTGGAATTAAAAAAAAAAGTAGTAAAAAAGAAAATAGATCATACTTGGGAGGATTTGCCAGCAGAAGAGGTTGTAGAACAAATTGAGAAAATGAAGAGTAACAATTCATCAGAACTCACTTGACATTTAGAAATTAACTGTTGTAACTGAATTAAATGTGAAGTTATGATAATTCAGCTGTTACATAAGTGGAACCTCTCACAAAATTGCCTTAGTACCAGAAGAACGGAAGGTACCAAATAAGAGACTGTATTTAATAGGTTTCCATATAACACTTCATAAAATACAGAGCAGTAAGCCCACTGTATCAGGCAATTTGGTATCACAGCACAGGAGACTTTGTGTTGAACCTTTAGGCATAGATTTTCTTGGAGATTATCCTTAACAGCTACACATCTCAGAAAACTAGCTCTGATCCATGGTACGTGGATTGTGTACATTTACTCTGTCACTCCTGAAGCTGGCACCAGCCAACTCCTTACTGGCACCTGTAAATCACAAACAGGAAATTTTCCCAGCAAAAACTTCGGAATTTGGGTATAATGGTTGCCATTTCTAAGTCTAGGATTTCATCTACAGCCTTTGTAGCCACCTTTGCCAGCCCAAGAAAAGAGACCATGGAACGGGCACTGAGGCCAAGTTAGGTGTGGCCAGGACTCCCAAGGCTCTTGGCACTGGAACATGCCATTAGGAGGCCTGCTGAGATACCTGTAGAAGACCAGGGAGAGGGGAAAGAGGGAAGGACCTGAGAAGGTAAATCCAACTGCTTTTTGAAGTGGAACTTCTCAGCACTATGCACCCCTCCTCCCCTCTGCACTATTTTTAGTAGCAGTCATAGATGCCTTGGTACCACGGGCAACTATGGGGCTCAGTGCCAAGCACAAAGCCAAGACCACGTCACCATGACAGAATACAGGTAATCTCCTTCCTGTGAGTTACAGCCTCGATTCAGCCTCAGTTGGGCCTCTTACCAGAGTTGTAGTTATACCCCCATGGAAGGTTGGCCCTTCAGGTTTTGATCAATTCCCATTTTAGTTTCTAATGGAAATAGTTTCTTTCGTGTGCAGTGCAGGCTTCAGGTTGCCTGCAAAGCATCTGACTACTAAAAGTACCAGTACAAGGAAATTGGAGCCACTGATTGAGTTCAGGAGAACATCACAGCCAGGGTGCCGAGGGCTCCCTGAACCCCCAGTCCAAGCAGGCAGGCTCTGGGCAGCACATCACAGTCCTTGGTCTGTCAATACTCCCGTAATGACAGAGGAACCATCTACAAGACCTTTGCCTACAGGTGGCACTTGGTAGGTCCTTGATCCTGAGTACTCTGCAGACAGTGCGCTATTCAGAGTCTGGGTTTGGGTCCAGACAGATCTGGCAAGGCTAGTTATGACTCATTCATTTTCATTAGAATCCTGCACTCCTCAAAATTTTTGTAGTTTCATAATAAGCCTCCTCTAAGTAAGCTGAAAACCGTTAAACACATCTGTTCCTGCTCCTATTGTCAAAAATAAGGCAGTATTCTGTTTGCCTTCATTTTTATTGGCACCCACTACTTGAGCATACAGAGCAAAGTGCAGTCTAAATATTTTCCAAGTCTATTTCCAGAAAAAGTTTCAGTTTTGATGACTATTTTTCATTGCTCCAGTCTACCATTCAAGCCACTTTCTTTACCATATTTTTGCTCCTGGTACATTTTAGTCTTGGATCCATGTAAACCAAAATATATGGATGAATCGGAAATCAACTCAGTGATTTGCTTGTAATTCTGAATTACAAACAAAAGCTTCACTCAAGTACTTTAATACCTTATAACAATAGAGAAAACTGCAGGAGACAGGAAAACATTTTTACAGAAAGGTTAATTTTACAGCGAACATGTCGCGTGGTTGGCTCTCCCCATGACTGGCTGAATCCTTTATTTCCCTTCCTATATGCAGTTTCTCAGACAACTGCACCTGAAAATGTTCAGGATCACTCTCATAGTTGTTAGTAATTCTTCTGAGAAATAATGTTGGCAGCTCTCATCTTTTATACATGTTCACATTTAGGAACAAATACTTTTATCCAACTGGCCTTATTTGTTAAGAACTGCTACTACCTCTTGCTGTTGGCATCCAGTTGCCACTATGTTACACTTTTATTGATAATAATATACTTACTGTTCAGGAACCACATGGATTCAGGGTACCTAAGTTGTATAAATTAGGGTACCTTTATTGAGTTGTATAAATCCAGTTGCCTCTGCCAAACTTAACATGGGTTTCTGTAGCACTGCTCCTCCAGACTCTCTGGGCAGCATCTACAGGTCAAATTCTGAAAACCTTAGCTCCCTACTCCCTGATTTACAAAAGTTTAGATGTAAACCATTAGACCTCTTCGCTTCCTGTTCTCAGAGGGTTGTGTTTAGCAGAGCTTCCTATTCTAGGGAGTCAGGAGCTACCACCGGTCTGCTTTTACTAGGTCAAGATCAATCATCCAGCTTTGCTTGCCCAATGGAATAGCCTTCACAGAAAGCTCCAAATGATAAAATACACACCAGTTTGCATTTGTTACGTGCTTCTTTTCTCCGACCCCTTGGACTATGCATTATTCCATCAACAAACATTAGATACAAAAAATGGATGGACAGCTAATAGTTACTATTTTGTAATGACAGAAAAGAAATACTTCCTAGCTGCCTTAAATCTGTAAAACCTCTTTGGTCTGTGCCCCAAACCTGGTGATGCTGCAATTCAATCCGTCTTGCATGACCATCCTGAAATTCACTGGGGCTAACGTCTGGTGTTGCAAATGAAAACCTTAGGGTTAACCACAGAAAAGCACTGCCAGATTCCCCTTACCTTGATGATACCTGTTGATATTCACACTGTAACCAGCCAGAGTTAGGCTTCCTCTACACTAAGGGAGATGGAACATTCCAGGTTGTCAGTGCAGCAAGGGTCAGGCTTGCTCGCTTTGTTAAGCAACACAACATGGCATTGATTAGCTGTCCTGGTTTCAGCTGAGAGGGCTAATTTTCTTCATAGTAGCTCATATGGGGCTATGTTTTGGATTTGTGCTGGAAGCCATGTTGATAATATATTATGTTATATATTATAATATATAACAATGTTTTTGTTCTATGGACCTATTGTTGAGCAGTGCTTACACAGAGCCAAGGCCTTTTCTGCTTCTCGCACTGCCCTGCCAGCGGGATGGCTGGGGGTGGACAAGAAGTTGGGAGGAGACACAGACAGGACAGGTGACCCAAACTGACCAAAGGGATATGCCATACCATATGACAGCATGCTCACTTTACAAGAGGCTTAGGGAAGAGGAGGGACTGTGGGGGCAGTGGCGTTCGGAGTGATGGCGTTTGTCTTCCCAAGTAACCGTTACGTGTGACGGAGCCCTGCTCTTCCTGGAGATGGCTGAACACCTGCCTGCCCATGGGAAGTGGGAAATGAATTCCTTGCTTTGCTTGTGCATGCGCCTTTTGCTTTACCTATTAAACTGTTTTTATCTCAACCCATGAGTTTTCTCACTTTAACTTTTCCGATTCTCTCCCCCATCCCCATGGGGGGGAGTGAGAGAGCGGCTGCGTGGTGCTCAGCTGCTGGCTGGGGTAAAACCACGACATGAGCTCAGTAATCTGTAGTCTGTCAGTGCTTCTTGACATGCACAGGTGACAGGGCTTCTAAATTCTGTTCCGTCAGCCATTGACAAAACCCTCTGTTGACTCAAACATTATCATCTTTTTCCACTTAGACTAATACTTTAAAAATGTTTCTCTCATTAAATCAAATGGTTAATTGCAAGCATTGAAAACTAGACTGAGCCATGGGGAAGTATGATTTCTGGTCTATTCCCTGTCAAACACTGCATACAGTTTCTTTCATTGCAATTCCCACGTGGTACGCATGCAAAACTCTGCTGCTGACAAGTTCACCAGCCACGTCAAGTACCGAGACTAAACTGCAACATTACTTTCTTGGTAACAAGAACGGTCTTCTTGAAGCCTGAGGCATCTTGTCAGGGCTCTTAAAAAAACCAAGCTGTACTTCTCTAGGGATGAGCAGAAGACCACAGTCTGTCTCACACAGGTGAGCAGGAGCAAGTGTACTGACAAAAGTGAAGCTGAGGTTTTGACACAAAACATGCAAGAAATCCCCCTTTTTTGGATATTCATTTTTCTCACTGCTGCAGGAAGCTGAAAGAAGACAACTCTCACATTGCACACACTGGATGGCATTAGTTATTTGTGGTTTTGTCAGTGTACTCGCAAATGGCAAGGTACATCCAGAAAGACATTTTCTAGTCTTGGCGGTGAAAAACACCCTTTTCTTTGGAAAAAATTCACCTTCACATTTTCTGCTGTCAGATGCACATCTTAGTCTTCAGGAAAGGACAGTGGATGCTAGCAAACGCATTTTATCTTCTTGTCCACTTGCAGGAAGTGCACATAATCTCCCTTTTTTCAGCAGGCTAGGTTAAAGTTTAGCCTACGCAATAAGCGTACAGGCCCTAAATAAGTGATTGATCTACACAAATACACACCCCAAATGAACATTATAGCTACGTTTCACTATTGTGCATTAACTTGTTTAATACAGAAAAGTTTAATTTAAAAAGGCCGTTCTTTTACAGTAACAATTAGAAAGGCCAACCAGTTATTTCCTTCTTTTTGCACAGAATGCAGGATGAGCAAAGAACAGCAAAAAATAAGTCTAAAGAGAACAGAAAATCCTAGCCCTTATTCTTCCTCCCTTATATGAGGTTTGCAAAATTAATTCCTTACTAGAATTCTGCTACTTTATCACTAAAGATAACCGACAGCTCGTTAGACCAAAACTAGGAGGACCATATTCTTTTTTCCTTGCAAAAAGCAAGGTGAAAGACAACAATTAAGTTAAATGAAAAACAAAAATTTTCAACTGCTGCACCTACTCATAAATTCCATAGAGAATCCCCCCCCACACACACACTGCTGTGTGAAAGACCCACACAATTAACAGGATAGACAACGAGTCACATACTTCCATGTGGGAAACTAGTAAGGTAAATATATACCAAACAGTTATCAAGCACAAAGTAAACAGAGAAGAAAAATTAGAGGAAAAAAATGTATCTGCTAATCTTTCAATAAAAAACAAGTCTTGAAGGTTTATAAGTCTGTGGAACAGTAAGAAAGAAGAGAGAAACAAGGCAATGAAGTTGCCCTGCACTTTTCATTGGGAAAGTACTGCCTGGAACACAGAGCACTTTTGATTTCTAACAAAGCAACAAATCCCACCAATGGAGTTGTGGAATAAGCCCTAGAACAGAAACCTCTAAGCCATGGGGATTTTCTCCACAGTTCAACAGTCTCCCAGGACTTAAGGACTGAAGCCTCTTATATCTCTCCTACAGAGGACTTTCTTCTCTCCAAAGTAGCTTAATGAGGAACTTTGAAGTTCTTCAATAATTTTGCTTGGTTTTAGATTTCCCTCCTCAAACTCAGAGCTTACTGTATAAATGGAGCTGATTTACAGCACACAGAAATAAATGGTCTTACCATGTTTTACTTATTAGCAGTAATAAAGCTTCTTGGAAGAGAAACATGTACATATTAAGTTCTCCACAATTAAGAGAAAAAATTTGCACAAAAGATTGGCTCAGTATATTCAGGGATAGTGAACAACATGAGCCCATTTGTAATTTATAATACGTAAGCCACAATTTTTAAAAACTAAATATTTCCTTCTGTTTTGGCTCACCAAAAGGCAATTTTATTCTGAAGCAACTATATAACCTTAAATAGACATGACTACAAGAACAAGAGAGACTGCATAGAAGCCATCTGATTTCAGTTTTCTTTGTATTTGTTATAGAACTATTCCAGTCCAGTTTAAATGAAGACATACATTTGAAGTACCAAACTGACATGTTCTCAGTGGATGTAATTTCAAATTCTCATTACATTTATTATATAATACAGAATTTACTTTGGTATAATATGTGTGGATGCTATCCTTTCAGAAACCAAACTGCCAAATTAATTACCTTGTCTATAATGAAGTAAAAAGTTTTAAATAAAAATTCAATATGGTCAATCCACTTCCAAATTTGCATAAGTCTTCCATGAAATCTTAACATACTGGAGAAAAGCGACTCGAGCAGTTCTTAAAAAAGCTTTGCTAGATTTCAAGGCAACAAAACAATTTCACTATTTGACCTCTACATAAATAAATGCAAAAATTTCTTGCATTATTTTGGTTGATTCTGTACAAGTTTCAGTAATTCATTTTATTTAAATATAGCTCTTACAACAATTTAATCCAGTATCTTAATGAAAATGAGAAGTAAAGGTTGACAGTTCTAATATAGAACTTGCACAACAGTTATCATAACACTGACTAAACAAAGAATGGCATATAAAAAGGTTTAGAAATTCCACATTTTAAAGTGAAGATGTTTTATCTCAGATTCACTATGAAGATGACTTTTGCAACATGACTTTTATCCTTCAGTATGCAACTTCATTCTTTACCTGCCAATCAAAGTGTACAAGTTATCACAGCAAAATTTACAGAATAATTGACTTTGGCTTTGGTCTTACAAAGACCTATTTACACATTTGAGATAAGTAAGCATCTTCTTCCCTTTAAATTCTATACATGTGTTCAAGCTTTAAGCCTGTATTTAGAATTACAAAATCCTGCAAGATAAAAAGCCTCTCAAATATACATCTTAGACCATTAGAGTACAGTGTCTTTATATATGTGAACCTATCTTTTGCTAAATTACCCACTCTTCATCACATGGACACCTCTAGAAAATGAAGGACTCCCACAGTTAACTCATTGGTGCTGATGTGTTTGACTGCTGAAAGCAGCTGTTAGGCTGAGGAAAAAAAAAAAAAATCAAATCACTATGCAAAAAGAGATTAACATGCCTCAAACTGCCCCCAAATGCAACCAATCCTGTACATAAAGATACACTTCCTAACGTACATTAAATGTATGTCATAAATTATGCGTGGGAACACTGCAGCTGCTCAATAATCACACTCCCATATGCTATCTTACTATTTGGAGTTTGTGTCATTCATTGAACACCTCAAAGATGATCACTTTTGGCTGGAGAGGAGTTGTGTGGGTTGGTTTTTAAATTCTGGTTCTTGAAGGCCTGCTGCCAATAGCAGATCATTTTAATGGAAAACCAGATCTCAGCACCAAAGAGTTAACGATGTCTATGCATACCTGAAACAACTCAGAGTGTAACTAAGGTTTAAAAAATCCTTCAATTTGTCTTGTTACAATCTAGCAAGGTAGATTTTTTTTTTCTTCACCTCAGTTTAAGATTTAACCCATGGCCAAAATGAACGCCTGCTATAAAGGCAGCAGTTATTCACACCACCATTAGAATTTCCAAAGCACTGGTTAGTTCGTAATTAAAAGAAAAGCAAGGTACAATTGCAAACAAGTACATGACATTTTACAGAAGGCCTCATTGTGGTAAGTTATATACAGCATAGTGTTCTCATTTTCCTTAAAGTGCTACTATCATCATATTGATTCAAGACCATCTATTGTTTTAGGAGGTCTTTTAGAACAGCACCAGCACTAGCATCAGGGGACACTGGCAGTGGTGTAAAAGTAGGCAATGCATCAGAAATAGGTTTCATAAGCAGATGTCCAGAACTACTAGCAGGTGTTATGAGAGGCACTGCTGCAGATCGAGGTGCTAAAAACGGATTTGTAGCTGGTCTTCTGCCCGTTCCTGAAGCTGCAGAATCTGAAATGCAAAAACCAAAACAAACCCACAATAAACCAAAAGGAACAACAAAACCACTTTGTTAGAAAGCATTCCTAAGTCTACCCAATCTTAGAGTATTTGTTCAGAAACAAGTTCTACAATTGCCTATTACTTTTGCAACATGAAAATCCTATCTTCTTGCCGTGGACTGTAGATGCTCTCATAGACTTTCACTCTATCTTCTCTCATCTTGGATCTCATCTGTCACTGCTGCTTTGGCTGCACAATTCCTATTTTCATGCTTCAGACCACCAGTTACAAGACTGACTTAAAGATCAGGGCAGTCCCAGGACTTGCCAAACATACTGTGCTTGTTGACAGCAGAAATTCAGTAACGGCTCAGGCTACCCTCAAAAAAAAAATAAAATCTATGCATTTCTGTGACAGGTAACATGAACACCCTTTGCCAAGGTTCAGTTCACATATGCCACGTCAGACATGAAATATCTGTCACATTGACTCCAGCACTATGCAAAGGCATAAGAGCCCTCGTGCACCCACTGCAACGCAGCACACAGGTAGGTTTCCCACCCCACAGTGTATTGGCACAGCTTCCCCAGGGTCAGTCCCAAGAAAACTCCTGTAAATAAACATTACAGGCAGTGAGTCACAATTTAGTCTTGAGACAAAACTTAATGTTTGGTCATTAGTCAAATTCTAACAAAATTTCATTTTTAATAAAGAAAAGCATTAATAACCTTTTTTTTTAAAAACTAACAGTTGACGCATTAATAAACTATTTTTTTAAAAACTAACAGCTGACCTGCCCCTCCTCACCTTTCCCCACCAAATCCTCACTCAGCTCCAGATGTAACCTGTTCTCAAGGTTCCTACACCAGATGTAGAGCAGAAACTAAACTGACATTCCCATATAATACTAATTGTTTGGCTAGGTGATTTTATTCAGATTTTTGTTTTAAAGTAAGTCTTTCATCATATAAACATTCTAATTCTCATAAATGCGTTTCTGTGTGGATATTATACTGACATCTGTGTCCAGCACTTAAAAACTGCTACCATATGGTTTATTTCTAGGAACAGAAAACTTAAAGCACCCAAACAATCATAGTTTTACAAGCCAGCAATTTAGCTCCTGAATGGATAAAAGGATCCAAGAATTTAGTTTTTCCACACAAAGAAACTGGTTTTTTTCCAAGTAAAATAGATACTTTACCTATTATATTACTGTTGTACTATGAGGAAGATTAGTAAAAAGAAATAAAACTCAATTTATTAAAAAAATAAATAAATACTGCTTTTGGAGATAAACTGGTATTTCACAATAGACATTTATACTTTCTGTAACTTTCAACGTTAGGTGAATTGAAAGAGGGTTTTTTAGCATATATATCTCTCTCTAGATCTATACAATACATAAGGTTTTGGGGTTGGGGTTTTTTTTGAGCTTACATTTAAAAGTTGCAATCAAAACAAGCTTCTGCAAATCAGCAGGAATGTATTAAGGTGAAGTCTTAAATGCATGTAAAAAAATTAAGTACAAGCTGGATGTGGTGGGTTGACCCTGGCTGAGGGCCAGGTGCCCACCAGAGCTGATCTATCACTCCCCTCTTTCATTAGACAGGGGAGAAAAGGTACAATGAAAAAACAACTTATGGGTTGAGATAAGGACAGGGAGAGATCATTCTCTAATTATCATCACGAGCAAAACAGACGGAACTTAGAGAGGGAATTCATCTTATTTCTTACTAAGCAAAACAGAGTAGAGGAATGAGAAATAAAACCAAATCTTAAAAACACCTCCCCCCACCCCTCCCATCTTCCCGGGCTCAACTTCACTCCCGGCTTCAACCTCCGCCCCCCTCAGCGGCACAGGGGGACAGGGAGTGGGGGTTACGGTCCATTCATCACGCGGTGTTTCTGCCACTTCTTCATCCTCAGGGGGAGGACTCATTGTTCCCCCGCTCCAGCGTGGGGTCCCTCTCACGGGAGACAGTCCTTCATGGCCTTCTCCAGCGTGAGTCTCCTCCACGGAGT